>NC_058136.1:11449656-11480371 GCF_016433145.1 Gracilinanus agilis | reverse complement strand
TTCTTTGAATGTCTGATAGAATTCACTTGTGAATCCATCAGGCCCTGGCGATTTTTTCTTAGGGAGTCCTTTGATGGCTTGTTCAATTTCTATTTCTGATATGGGATTATTTAGGTATTCTATTTCTTCTGCTGTTAATCTAGGCAGTTTATATTTTTGTAAATATTTGTCCATATCTCCTAAATTGTTATATTTATTGCCATATAATTGGGCAAAATAGTTTTTAATGATTGCCTTAATTTCCCCTTCATTAGAGGTGAGGTCTCCCTTTTCATCTTTGATACTGTCAATTTGGTTTTCTTCTTTCCTTTTTTAAATTAGATTGACCAGTACTTTGTCTATTTTATCTGTTTTTTCAAAATACCAACTTCTAGTCTTATTTATTAATTCAATAGTTCTTTTACTTTCAATTTCATTAATTTCTCCCTTGATTTTTAGTATTTCTAATTTAGTTTTCATCTGGGGATTTTTAATTTGCTCGCTTTCTAATTTTTTAAGTTGCATGCCCAATTCATTAATCTCTGCCCTCCCTAGTTTGTTAATATATGGACTCAAGGATATAAACTTCCCCCTGAGTACTGCCTTGGCTGCATCCCACAGAGTTTGGTAGGATGTCTCATCATTGTCATTCTCTTCCAGACCTGGCATTCTATCTACTGTAGTGCCATCTCAACCCCTAGAGCCTTTATTAATTTGTAAGCCACTTAGTATAATACCACCACATTGTGTTGTTCTTTCTCCTTTTATATACATACACACACAGACATGTTTTGTGTATATGCATATATGCACACATAAATGTGTTTATAAATGCATGAAGATATATTTATGCTCATATAGACATGCATGCATATATTCGCATACATGTGTACTCATACACACATACGCCTTGTCCCTGAGACTAGATCATCATATTTTCTTGGAGCCCCAGCACATAGTCAAATTCAGGGCTTCACACATAGTAGTACCTATTCAGGCATGGTAACAGACCTGTCCGTATTATGGTCATGGTTGCCCAAAAAGGAGGAAGAGGGAAAATCAAAGAAACCATTATGGTACTGGGACAGAGTGAGCGTACCTTGCCAGAGCAGTATTTTGATAAGCAAGCAGTTTTTTAAGTCCCCAACTATTGTACCTCCCCCAGGTTGCATTTTCTTATCCAGCCACATTTCAGGATGCTGTATCAGTGGCACTGTGAGGGCTCTGAGGGAGGAAGAAAAGATTTTTTTCAATAGGATTGTTAGGAAAGGTTGCAAAGTAGACCCCATTTCCTAGCCATCGGCTCTCTGATTCTTCAACAGGTAAGTTTCCATCTAAGAACTATCATCCAGTGATTCCTCCTCCTAGTTTCCCCCTTTTGTGTGGAGCAGAGGGGGGATAGAGGCGGAAGTTTAGGAGGGTCGTGGCCCCTCTGGACTTGATCGTGTGTTATACAGAGATGGAGCTCGCCACTCACTGCTTCTTCTTCCCTCGGATCATGGCTCAACAGTCAGACACCGAGCTGTGCTAATGCAATTGACTGTGTTCTTATGGACAGGGATTAAGTCACAGTGAAAAACCTTATTAGTTTCAAGTGTCACTGGAAACAGAGAAGAAAGAAAAATTCGATGGCTAGATGGAAAATGAAATCAGTTGGAAAGCAAACTTTCCTGGGAACAGCACCACCACCTCTTGCCCTGCCTCCCGAGAGTTGCAACAACAGAATGAAATAATAAATAAAAGAAAAGATATTTAAAAATATCTTTGGGCAGAAGCTGCCTGATCTCTTTGGGCACACAGTGGCTACAGCCAGCTGCCGGAGTCATTGAATCCAAACAGAAGACATTAAATTAGTCCCTCATTTCAATGATTACTTTCTTTAAATAGATAGGGGAAAAAAGGCCCACATAATTTCAGCTACTTAATATCTCCCTTTGTGCTTGCGGAAATGAGAGCCGATGTTAAGTAATAAACTAAAGAAATTGACATGGAGAAGTTTGAAGGCGGCCTGCCATCAACATGCCATTTCTCATTAAGCCAAGGGGCCTCGGTGGGATGTAGATGCTTGTGTGATCATTTACACCTAACGCATGGAAAAGCAGGAGGCCCTGAGCCAAATAGTTATGGAAGGTACTGCTGGCGAAGTTTGCCTCCATAATTTATACCTCATTATCTTGGGTTGAGATAACAAACGGATCTACATTTCAGTAAAAAAAGAAAAGCGACATAATCTGTATTTCAGAGGCAGTGTGACATGATGGACATGGCACTGGATTTGGCACTTGATTCAAAACTTGCCTCATTTACTGGTCATATGACCCAAGGCAAGTCACTTAACTTTTCTCTGCCTTGTTTTCCTCATCTGTAAATAAGGGAGCTGGCCTCAGTGACCTTCCACATGTCACACGGGATCCTTTCACACATAACATTCCATCAGAGAATGGAGCATAGCCGTCAACTCTACCTAGGGCACCTTCAATATATTTTTCTTTTTTGTCTTTGAGATCTCAGAGATTGGGAGTAACAAATAACAGAGAGAAGTGGGAAGAGGAGGAGGGGATAGTGGGTCAGATTTGGTATCAAAACATAGCGGCTTTGTTACCGTTACTACAAAACATAGGCAAGTTACTGAAATTCTCAGTGCCCTGGACAACTCCCTTAAACTATAAGTTACATAATTTGCCAAACCTCAGCGAAGAGAGTTTCCATACCACTAGTTGCTCACACAGATAAAATCAAAGGTCTAGAGCAGCAGTTCCCAAACTTTTTTGGCCTTCTTTTTCCCCCTTTCCAGAAAAAATATTACTTAGCCCCCTGGAAATTAATTTTTTTAAATTTTAATAGCCATTAATAGGAAAGATAAATGCACCTGTGGCCATCACCGCTCTTCTGGGTCACTGCAGCACCCACCAGGGGGCAGTGGCGCCCACTTTGGGAATCACTGGTCTACAGCTTCACACATGCCACCCCTCCAAAAAGAAAAAAGAAAGATATCAATTCAAATTGTGGTTTGTGTAGCTATCAGGAAGGGAATTGTTATATAAGGGAAGATCGGAATGATCTACCCCAAGCTGTGTACCCAAAGAAAAAAACATTGTTTGAGGAAGGCTCTGTTTAAGGGATTCATATAATCCACTTTAGGTCAGCAAGTTGGTCCATTAGAGCACTGGGCCTGGAGTCAGGGAAGACTTCTTTCTGAATTCAAATCCCGGCCTCAGCTATGTACCAGCTGTGTCTGTTTGTTGCCATTTCTTCATCTGTGAAATGGTCTGGAGAAGGAAATGGCAAACCGCTCCAGTATTTTTGCCCAAAAAACCCCAAATGAGATCATGAAGGGTCAGATACTACTTAAAATGACTGAACAATACCTAAAATAATCCTTTTCTCATGCATGTCCATCCATTCCAAAAGATGTCTTCTTGTCAATACTTTTAGCTTCTTTCACATGATTATATGTAACCAAGAATAGTGAAAATACATAGGCAACACAATGTTTTGGGTAGAGGTTTGGGTTTTTTGAAGCAGGAGGACCTTGGTTCAAACTCCACCTCCAAATGTACTAACTATATGACTCCACATTAGTCACTTGATGTCTTTGAGCCTCAGTTTCCTCACTTGGAAAATAAGGTTAATAATCACATCGACTTCACATGATTGGCATGAAAATTGGAAATAGCATGGAATGGTGGTGGAACAGAGTTAGAAGACCTGCATTTCAATCCCACCCCTGACCTTTTGAACCTGTGTGACCTACAGCAAGCCACTTAATCACTCTGCGTTTACTCATTTATAAAATCAGGGCAATGGACTAGATGGCCTCTGAGCTCTAGACCTTTTGTCTCTAGTTTATGATATGAAATCATATATGCAAAGTGCTTTATAAACCCTGAAGAGCTAAATAAATAGGAGCTATTCTTTTTTCATTCTGTCATTCCCGTTTCACAGTATCTCAAAATAGTCTCCCCCACTGATAATCCAAATTACCGAGGTCTTGCTGTCTGTGTCTTGCTCACCATAAGTGCTCAAATATTCTTGGAAGGAATGAATGAGCATACATCAATATAAAGGACTCATGCACTATGACCCTAAGAATATTGAGTAACTTTAGACAAGATACCCATTTGGCAAGGAAACATATAACCAAAGATGACTAGGAAAAAAATCCTGCATTTTGGTTGACCCCACATCATTATCGTTCCATTTTTAAACACTGTACATCACGTAGCTGAAATTTATGATAAACAAGAACACTAGGGAGAAAGTAGGTGGTAGAGACATGTAAGACTGATCCAGTAACTTTAGGGAATACTGAGCAACTGAGGAAAAATTCTGTGTCATAAAGAGCCATGCTTAGAGCCATCCTGCAGTGACAAATCCATTTCATTAAGCAGTACGGCTGACATTTACCATGGTGGAAGGTTTCACAGGCCGTGCTCCCTGGCCCCTTTCCATCCTCACATTGGTGGCTTTCTGGCAGGGGAGATAATCCAGATTAGCTGGTCTACCCCATGTAGGGTTAGGAGAGCTTAAAGCAAGAATCAAGGGATGTGTGGAGATCTTTTCTTTAATCGTAATCCTTGTATTTCCAGTTTCCTCAGGGTCTCAGGCAAAAAGGCAAGGCTATAGATTTGATCATTATTTGGCATAATTTTTCTATAACTCAGCAATTAAGGCAATTTAGGAAAGGTCTAGCAATGTTGCTTGGTATTTAGACTCTTTTATTATATAGCATGTGCTGTATAATGACTAATAATTATTCCTCATGGTGACTCATCAAGGGAGGTTCCTAAAACGAGCACCATGTTAAAAAAAGAAAATTGAAGCAGGAGCTACTTGAACACAATGCCAAAATGATTGGTCCAATAGCAAAATAAGCCATCAAAGGCAATCAAAATCAATTGATTACTTTGTATATCATCAAGTAACTACTTGGACGAAATTCTGGACTCAGTTAATTCGTTTTTTTGGCATCGTGTGGCAATGACTGCAAAGAGTTTCAGTGATTCTTAGTAAAACTAAAATGATCTAGAATGTGGAAGAAATGGAAGATTCTTTTTTATTTTTTATCATATCTTGAGCCTCTGACACCTCTTTGTGTCAATCCTCAGTAATGAAAATCCTTCCTGAAATATCAGTTCACTTTCCTTCTTTAATAAGTATAGTGAAGTTGATTGAATATATTTTTAAACCCTTACCTCGCATCTTAGAATCAACACTGAGTTTTGGTTCCACTGCAGAAGAGTGGTAAGGGCTAGGCAATGGGTGTTAAGTGTCTTGCCCAGGGTCACACAGCCAAGAAGTATCTGAGGCCATATTTCAACCTGCATCCTCCAAACTCCTGGCCTGGTGCCCCATCCACAGAGCCACCTAGCTGACCCCAACTGAATATTTTTTAAATGACAAAAAATCTAGGGGACAGGAGGTCTTGGTTCAAATCTGACCTCAGATACTTCCTAGCTGTGTGACCCTGAGCAAGTCATTTAACCTCTATTGACTAGCCCTTACTGTTCTTCTACCTTTGAACCAATACACGGTATTGATTCTAAGATGGAAGTGGGGGGGTGCTAAAAAATATGACCAAAGACCTTACATTTTACTCCAGGCCATTATTCTAGGAATAAATCTCAGGACATTTGGGGAGGAACTTTATTTTTTCATGTATTACAAAAAATCTTTGATATCACCTTGTTCAACATGATAAACCTTCCTCCTAAAGTTGAAGTGTAACTTCAAATAAATACTTTTTGGAGGGTTGTGGCCAATTGGATTTTAGTTAACAAAGTATGATTATACTTTGAATGGTGATAACTTTTAGTTCATCATTTCCATGAATTTGACTGTCTATAGCAGTGATTCCCAAAGTGGGTGCTACTGCACCCTGGTGGGTACTGCAGCAATCCAGGAGGAGCGGTGATGGCCACAGGTGCATTTATCTTTTCTATTATTGCTATTAAAATTTAAAAAAATTTAATTTCCAGGGGACTAAGTAATATTTTTTCTGGAAAGGGGGCGGTAGGCCAAAAAAGTTTGGAAACCACTGGTCTATAGTGACTCTCTTTGTACAGGTGTAACCATTCATCACCTAAGGGATGGAGATTTCTTGATAGTATGCTTCAAGTTCTTCAAAATGGGCCATGATGAGTTGTGTGACCCTGGGCAAGTCACTTGGCCCCCATTGCCCACCCTTACCACTCTTCCACCTAGGAGCCAATACACAGAAGTTAAGGGTTTTTAAAAAATGGGCCATGATGAATGGAATAATTTTTTTTTAATTTTATAAATACTCTGCCTTTTCTTCCCATAGCCCCCCAGTATTGGTAAGGAGAGGTGAGAAAAGAGGGTACAGTTGCTTATTAATGGGGGGAAATGCTTTTTTCCAAAATGCTCCGTGATTTCTTCCCTTGCCTACTCACACTTTCCCTCAGTGTTTTGCGTTGCATTTTACCTAGCTGGTATTTCATATCACTAAGTCAGCTTTTCATCCCTGAGTTCTCCCCTGCATTTGCAGGACTTTAGAAATAGAGTTTCTTCTCTTTGGTTCTTCTAAAAGGGATGTCCAATTTCTAAGTTTTAAGAGTTTAGGTTATAGTTAGGAGAGAGGCATCCAATAGTGTTTCTGGGAATGATGGTGAATTTGTTTATAGTAACTTATAGAGTGTGTACTGTGAGGTTGAGAGAACCCTGGCCTGGGGTTAGAAGCTCAAAGTTCAAGTTTCAGCTTTGCCTGCTATTCATAGATTAATACACTTGGAACTGGAAGTCCCTGCACTTGACAGATGAGGAAATGGAAGCCTATCTAAGTGAATAACTCATCCACAGTGTCACATAAGGCTAGAAGGAACTTTAGAGCATATCCAGTCTAATCATCTCATTTTACATAGAAGGAAACTGAGGCTGAGACATGTAAAATGCTTTGGCTAAAGTCACACAAAGGATCATCTATCGAAAGCTGGAGAGGTCATCTAGTCTAACTCCCTTACTTGAATCAATGTAGCAACTGAGATCCAAGGACGGGAAGTGAAGTCACTAGCTCAAGGTCACACAGGTAATAAGTGGCAGAAGTAGGTTTCATTGCTATTTTCACTCTACCGCATAGCCATTCTACCTTTAAGCTTTCCATGACTCATTATCCACTCTGTAAAATGGGTATAATAATATCTGTAAAAATATCTAGCAGAGTTGTTGAGGTTAAAATATGATAATGTAATATAAATGACTTTGAAAACTTTAAAATGCTCTGAAATGTAAGTTCAATATTATAAACCTTTATGTATCACAGTAGCTGTAATTATAATACACTTGAAGCTGGAAAGGATCTTAAAGGTTACCTGGTCCAGTCCCTGCATTTGACAGATGAGGAAATGGAAGCCTATCTAGGTAAATAACTCATCCACAGTCTCACGTAAGGCTAGAAGGAACTAGAAACAAAAGCTTTAAAGAGAAAACAAGAGGAAGGTGCATTTATGTCTGAACTTCTATCTACAGTATTTTTTCATTTGTTACAAAATCTGTAATAATGCTAGATATAAATGTTGTAACTTAATTCTACTAAACTTGACCAAATGTATGTTTAAGTTATATTTCTCAGCTCATTTCTACCATAACTAAAATCTAAATGAATTTCAAAAGTATCCCTAGGGCATTATGAAAAGCCTATGTCAACATTAGCACCTCAGAGCTCCTCATGTTTTCATGAACAAGCCAGTTCCAGACTAACTTCGTTACCCTTTTTAACAGTTTAAAAATCTCCCAGAGGCTTTGAGATCACAAAGATGTCATTAGCATCATTTACTTAGATATTAGCAAAACATTTGACAAAGTCTTTGCCTGCTTCTTTGTGTGCCTGATCGAAAGACCTGAGCTACAAGACAGTAAAATTGGGTGGATTCTAAACTCTTTGAATGACTGGACCCAAAGAGTATTTATTAATGGGCTCAGTGTCAAATAGCTGACATACTTTGTCATATTTTCAGATGACATAAAACTGGGCAAAACAATGATCACATTGTATGAAATTCTCAAGATCCCAAAAGATCCTAACAGCCTAGAAAATTGGGCCCAGTGTGCTAAGGTGAATACAGACAAATACAGACAAATGTAAAGTCTTGGGTTTGGATTTAGAGAAATTGGATTAAAAAGTGCAGGATGTGGGAGGCATGGTTCACTAGCAGTTCATTTGAAAAATATCTGAGGTTGGGGTGACCTATGAGTTCAATGGATCAACAGTGCAATATGGTAGTCCAGAAAGTGAATGTGGTCTTAAACAACATTAAAAAGGGCATGGAGTCCAGGGATAGGCATGTGTCAGTCCTATTGTATTCTCCCGATTGGACAACATCTGCATTATTGTACTTGTTTGTGAGCACCATATTTTAGGTGCTGGGGAGCGTCTAGGGGAGGGCAATCAGCATGGCGAAGGGCATCAGGATCATGACATACTAGGATTGTTAAAGAAACTGGAGACACTTAGTTAGAGAAAACTCAATGTAGTGATCACAGATACCTTCAAATATCTGATGAGCTCTCACATGAAGGAGAAATTAAATCTTTTTCTACTTGGCCCAAGAGGACAGAATGAGCAATTGGTAGAAATTTCATAGGGTCAAATTTCTTTTTTTAAGGTTTTTCTTTTTCTTTTTAATTTTATTATTTTTTAAAATATTTTTCCATGGTTACATGATTCATGTTCTTTTCCTACCCTCCCCCAACTCCCACCCCTTCCCTGTAGCCAACGCACAATTCCACTGGGTTTTACATGTATCATTGATCAAGACCTATTTCCATATTATTGATAGTTACACTAGGGTGATTGTTTAGTGTCTATATCCCCAACAATATCCCCATCAATTCATGTGCTCAAGCAGTTGTTTTTCTTCTGTTTCTACTCCCACAGTCCTTCTTAATGTGGATAGTTTTCTTTCTCTTAAGTCCCTTAGCATTGTTCTGGATCATTGCATTGCTGCTAGTAGAGAAGTCCATTATGTTCGATTGTGCCACAGTGTATCTGTCTCTGTGTATAATGTTCTTCTGGTTCTGCTCCTTTCGTCCTGCCTCAATTCCTAGAAGTTGTTTCAGTTCACATCGAATTCCTCCAGTTCATCATTGCTTTTAGCATAATGGTATTCCATCGCCAATAGATACCACAATTTGTTCAGCCATTCCCCAATTGAAGGACATTCCATAGGGTCAAATTTAGCTTGATTTAAGGAAAAAGCATCATAACAATTTATACCAGTGATGGGCAAACTTTTTAAAGAGGGGGCCAAAAAGGAAAGGAAATGCTCATCTGTCGGTCTGTTTCTAAGGCAACTCTTTTGAAGTTTCATTGTATTATATTTGTCAGATTAGGAATAATGTTGTGTGGCCGGATAGAACATTTCAGGGGGCCGCATGTGGCCCGCCAGCGTAGTTTGCCCATCACTGATTTAGGCCATCCCAAAGTGGAGTTTTGTCTTAGAATGCAGAAGAGTAGTAAGGGTTAGACAGTGGGGTTTAAGTGACTTGCTAAGAGTTACACAGACATGAAGTGACTGAGGCCAGATTTGAACACAGATTCCCCCAACTCCTGGCCTGATGCCCTCTCCACTGTGCTACCAAGCTGCCCCAACCAAAGTGGAGTTCTAAAGGTTTCATGTTTTTCTTTTTCCTGGAGATGACCAAGTGGTAGAAGATAAGCACTTGCTAGCCACATCGTAGAGGGACTTCTGGTTCAGATATGAGTTGGACTAGATGTCCTCTCTTTGAGATCCCATTCATTGCCAGGTCTGAGATTCTGTAGCCATCTACTCTCTAACTGATCTTGTGGCAATGACATCTCATAGCAACATATAAGACAGAGAAATGACCTATACCAAGCACTCTCACATATCTCTTTCTGTGAATCTGTGCCTTGTGTGCTTTGTAAGAGCATTGTGAATCTTTCATTCTTACCAGTGATTGGTCTTGGCAGATTATGCTTAGCAATAACTACACGCATCTTTCCTTGAAAATGGAGATTTATTTCTTGAGAATATTCATATGCATGTATATATTTTTATATATGTATATATAGCAACACATATGTATGTATATATGTACATCCAACTATATGTGTACAGACACATTTAACTTTGGGGGAATTTTCACTCATTGAAAAATGTGCAAATGCTTGTTCATCAAAGACAGGGAATTTAGTTTAACCCAATAACCACATCTAGTAGAGAAATTAGCTCTAACAAACACCAGTTTTATTTCACATAACCCTTTTGTGTTGAGAAAACTAAGAGAGGAAAAAAAAGAAAGAATTTGGACAAGGCTATAGTTCATGGGATGTGGAGGGAGGATAGGAGAGGGAGTGAGAGGAGACTGAAATAAAGGACATGGAGCAGTGATAAGTCTGGATCTTAGAAAGGGGAAAAGGTGAATAGACACTAATTACACAAGGCTATCCTGCAGTCAAACCATGGATCATATTCAAAAAGAAGGAACTGGAACTTGTGGAGTGACTTTTTCCTAAGATTTTAATATCAAATATCCTTGTGATGAATTTTTTTGACCATAGAAATAAAAGAAAATGGTTTCTCCAAGGTGTTGAATGGTCATGAAATATGTAGATTGAAGGAGAACATGAGGAAATCATATGTTTAAAATATTGAGCTATCTTTTCTTCTCTATCTTTCTTTCCCGTCCCCTTTTTCCTCTCCCCTTTCCTTCACCCTTTTATTCTCCCTCCCTTTCCATTTCTCTCCCCCTCTATCTCTTTTTCTTCTTGTCTCTGACTCCCATTCTCTTTCTCTGTTTTTTTCTCTCTCTCCATCTCCCTCTCTCTGTCTCTGATAGCATAGACATCTGAGAGTTGACAATACTTAATATTCATTGTCAGAAACTGATAAAGGAATAGATTTTATTGCCAAGAAAATCAGCATTTGCTAGATTTCTCAGTGTCTTGCCTGACCTATAAACTGGCTCCCCTAACAGAATCTATTATTCTCATACCTGTGCAATCTAATCTAATGCTTTTTGCCTTTTCCCTGGCCCAGGACAAGGGAAGGCCATGGGGACGTGAAGTGGGGAAAAATGAAAGCAGTCTGTTTTCCATTTCTCTAGTGACTCTTCCTAAGTTATGTCTACTAACATTGTTGAGGACAAAGTCTTAGTGCCTGAAATACTCCTGTTATCCTTGGTAAACATCAGACTTGTGGGACTTGATCTGCATAGTTGAGTGAAGTTTGCTGATTGATCTTTTTAAAGCGTAAGACTCTTTTGAGATCAGAAATAAATGAGTTGAGATGAAAAGGCTACAAGACAAAAGCCAATAATGACACAAAGACAAGGCCTTCTTGAATGGGGAATTGTGAAGGTGTGAGGTTTAGGAATGATCACTACAGGTCCTCTTTAGAGAAGTGCTTTTCAAATGGTAACAAATTGTAGGGCTTTCCATTGATTAAGGCAAAGAATACCTACTCTTTCTGTTTCTTGATTAATTTGTCGAGCTCTGGTCCATTTCTATAGTAAATGAGTAAATATTAAAATTCTGTCTTTATTAACTAATAGGATGCTATTTTTGCCCAATTCAAGACAAATTTGGTATTGGTAGTTTACCCATCCGAAAATGCTTTGGCTAGATGGAAGTTGTCATTTAATGTTGTACACAACCTCCTCCCTTCCCTACCCAACACACCCAACCTCGGACATGGTACATGCAGTATTTGAAGGAGTGAATACATAATTTCCTTTTCGAGTTCCAGCATCTCCATTTCAACAAGGCACAAGTTGCTAAAATGTCACAGAGATTCTTACCAGACTGATACCAAGCCCCGTGTGTGTGTGTGTGTGTGTGTGTGTGTGTGTGTGTGTGTGTGTGTGTGACTTGAAGACATTTCAGTGAGACACCCTTTTTGGATGGCATTGTTTCTGGTCCCCATCCATTCCTGCTCTTTCTGAGTATGCTGAGGAAATTCAACTTGCGTGAAATCTCTTTCCACAGAGCTAGACTCTGCCGTCTGTTTGATGGGCCAGGCTCCCCTTTCCAGAGGAAGTCTTGTCATCCTTATAGCAACTGCCTGGGCATCATCATAGAAGATGCTGTCTACTCCATTGCCATGGAGATCAGCACTTAGTAGTTAGTGCTACCACTGGCAGCATTTTCAATGCACTCTGATGTGACATGATGAAAGAGAGGAGAGGAATGTGAAAATGAGTGTGCCACTTGAAGGAGAGCATGCCCTTTTCCAATAAAAATGCATGCACTGGCTTTCCAGAGAGAAAAGCAAAAACATTACTGTTTGTTTCATTACTCACCATTCCCTCTACTGGATAATGGCACAGATCACAGTAACCACACCCCTGCCCTCTGTTGCTTTTTCATAGCTTTCTTTGCTAATATTTATAGTAAATTACTTAAAAACAGCAATAATAATGAGAATGGGTTCAAAGAGCTACGGTCTTGGAAAGGTAAGATGCGATCCTGTCCAGTTCACCAAGGGCGGACTCTTTAAAACGAGAAATAACTATTCTTGACGGAAAACCTTTTGGTTTTAAGTAACTCGAGTGTATAGACTGTAGCCTCTATTGTTTTAAATTCATCAAGGAGTACTTAAGTAGACAAAGCAGGAGATATTTCAGATTCTAG
Organism: Gracilinanus agilis; assembly: GCF_016433145.1. Taxonomy (NCBI): domain Eukaryota; kingdom Metazoa; phylum Chordata; class Mammalia; order Didelphimorphia; family Didelphidae; genus Gracilinanus; species Gracilinanus agilis. Next base: position 11,467,782 of record NC_058136.1, on the reverse strand, counting down.
GGAATGGAGTTTGGTTAGTGTCAAACATTGATGTGGCACCATATGATAATAAAGAAGTGCATTAGAGTTCTATAATATAGCCAGTTCTAACTCTGTGGAATAGATGGCTTCCAGTATGTATAGTCCAAGTTATGGTTTTTCCAGTAATATATGGCCGTGGGAGTCAGGTTGTAAGGAAAACTGAGAGCCACAGAATTGATGCTTTCAAATTATGGTGCTGGAGAAGACCTTTGAGAATCCCTTGGACACTGAGGAGATCAAATCAGTCAATACTTAAAAGAATTCATTCAGATTTCTCATCAGAAGGATAAATACTGATGATAGAGTTGAAATACTTTAGCCACATATGATGAGAAGACAAGACTCACAGGAAAAGAGCCCTGACATTGGGAAAGATTGAAGGTAAAAGGAAAAAGGGAGTACAGATGATGAGATGGATAGATAGTGTCATGGAAGCTGTGAACATGAATTTGGACAGACTTCAAAGAGATAGTATAGAATGGTAAGTAGTGCCTGGCATGCTATAGTCCCTGGACTTATCAAAAGAGTCAGACAGGATTGAATGAATAACAACAACAGCAAAGTTCTATTCGAGTCGATGTATTTTTTTAAGCACCTCCTGTTTTCAGTGTCCTATGATAGGTATTGTGAGATAAATGAGGCAGGACAAGACGTGGTCCAAGTTCTCAAGAAGCCTACTGTTTATTTATTTTTTTAAACCCTCACCTTCCATCTTAGAATCAATACTGGGTATTGGTTCTAAGGCAGAAGAATGGTAAGGGTAGGCAATGGGGGTCAAGTGACTTGCCCAGGGTCCCACAGCTAGGAAGTACCTGAGACCAGATTTGAACCCAGGACCTCCCGTATCTGGGCCTGGCTCTCAATCTGCTGAGCCACCCAGCTGCCCCCAAGCTTACTGTTTAGTGGGAATACTTAATGTACATAGAAAAAGAACTTTAATACAATTTGAACATACTCAGTGCCGAGAACAAAATATAAGCCAAGGGCTCTAAGAGGCTTAAGGAGTGAGAGTTGGATCAAAGGTATTCCATGAGAAGTCACATGATTTTCTCCACCAAGGAAGTTTCCATGACTAGTTGAAATCCATTGCTGAGGGGTTAAGTGGCCTCAATCATATTGTGGCGATTAAAATTATCTGGAGAGATTGATTCTGGTGTAAGAAGCTCAGTTTATTGGTCAGGGCAGCATTATAACTGGTAAAATGATGTATAGGTCAACAGCCCTCTCAAATGACAAGAGACCCCGAGTCTTGGCCAGGCAGCTTTAATAAGTAGAGTTTTAGTAGTTCTTTATTCAGCCTCTCCCTTGAATATCCTATATCTCTAATTGGTGAATACCTGACTAGAAGGTGATCTGTCAAACCTTCATCCTTCCCACCCCAACAGGTGGACAGATGATGGGGTTTTTATGTACTCTAGAAAAGAACTCTTATTTCCTTCATTTCTTAACCAAATTCTATTAAAAAGGAAGACATTCTTTGAGATTCCCAAGGACAAAGAAAATGCAAAAAGCAGCAGATTGGGTGGAATCTCTGACCCAGATCTCATGTACAAGAATACACAGTAATTTTCCATAATATACAGCCATTTGGGGCCTTTCTACTCTAAGATTCTGATATAAGAATTAGTACAGTATATGAAAAATAAATTCTCAGAATGTCATGAGGCCCATTATCATTTTTCTTTGTAGTATTTTCTGGGGATCTTTTCTCTGCCATCCCTTCAAGTTGGACCCTAACTTCCTTCTCAGTCGAGCATGCTGTAGTGGATAGAACAATGTACTTAGAGTCCGGGAGTTCTGGATTCAGACATTGTCTTAGATCCTTACTAGCTATGTGACCCTAGATAAACCACATAACTTTTCAAGGCTTCAGTTTTCTCACCTGTAAAGTGAAGGGGTTGACACAGAGAGTGTCTAAGGGCCCTTCCAGATCTAAATGCTAGGTGTTAATTAATTTGTGATCCTATCTGGATCTCCGTTTTCACATTTGTAAAACAAAATGAGGGTATTTTACTTCTAAGATTTCTTCCAGCTGTAAATCCATGATTCTGTAATCTGAACATGAAGCTTTCCTGACTTCACATTATCTCAAATCCTCTACCCAGAAAATGCCCGAAGTAAGAACCTCCCTGGTATTCTCTAATTGAGTGGGCAGGTCCAGATGTAGAATTTCTTCAGTGGAGGGATCTCCCAGTATGTGAACTCTTCTCACCAGTATAGATATGCCACTCTGGAACTGATGTGCAATTGACAGTTTTAGATAGTTACTTGGGACACTGAGAGAATGAAATGACTTGTCTATGATGACACCAGTGTAGATATTCTAGTCGGGATTTGAACTCAGGTCTTCACCAAACTATATAAACTGAAATGATTCATTAATTCCTCATTTTCTCATTTTCAAAGACAGTGCAAGGAGTTGATACTGTATTAGCAAGTAGTAAAAATACTATAAGTATTTTCTCTTTTCAGAGGACACTGCCTTCAGAGCTAAAATGCTGTGCAGAGTGTATTATGTCCTCCACACAGCACAGCTTGTGCCTATATTCCCAAGGTGAAAGATACTGTCATTTCCCCAGCCAGCACAGGGAAAACAATGTACTCTTTATATCTCCTTGTCTGTTCTAATGCATTCTATCTGAACTGCACAGAAACCCCTCTGTTGCCTCTGTTGTCCCATGCATGTGCCAAAGTTGATGTTCTGAGCAGGGGAATTCATGATCTGTTCTAGTTAGTGCCAACTTCCCACCCCTCCATCTAGGGAAGGAAGCTAAAACATCTGTTGAATGACAACTGCTCGAGTGTCCAGAACATGAAAACAAGGTGAACAGATCAACTATGAATAATATGAAGTGGGAGGATACAGTGGCATCTGCCTCAGTCCAATACAATTCTCTATAGTCAGTTCTTCTTCCTCATGCTTCATACTAGTGGGGAATAGAGTAGAGTAAGAAATGGTTAGGGGAAACCCCATTATGGTATATGAATGGAAGGAAATATTGCTGGGTAGCAAGAAATGAGAGATACAAAGAATTTTGAGAAGTATGGGAAGATTTGTATGATCAGATACAAAGTGAAGTCAGTAGAACCAAGAAAGGAATATACATCAAACTAAAACAATGTAAGTAAAACGGTCTCCAAAAGGAAATTGAACTCTGGATAATGGAAATAATCACAGAAGGTCCCAGAAACATATCCCCTTGTCACCTCTGCAGAGAGAGGGACTATTAGACCTGATTATTATAAACATCACAATAGCTAGGAGCAGCTAGGTGGCCCTATGGAGAGAGAGCTGGTTTGGGAGTCAGGAAACCCTGTGCTCAAATTTGGCCTCAGATACTAGCCTTTTTGCCTCAATTTCCTCATCTGTAAAATGAGTGGGAAATGGCAAAGCACTCTAGAGATCTTTGCCAGGAAAATTCCAAATGGAGTCACAAAGAGTTGGACATGACTAGAAAACAACGACATTGTATACACCATAGATTAAAAATTTTTATAGAATGATTTTGATTAATTGTGCTTCTTTGTCACAAGGAGAGGGTTCAAGCTCATTGGTTCAGTACAGAGTGCTGGTTTGCAGTTAGAAGATTTGGGCTCTGCTACTTAGTACCTGAGTGGCATCACTTCCCCTCCCTGGGTCTTAGATTCATCTTCTGTAAAAGGGAGGATTTGGAATAGATGGCCTCTGAGATTCCTTCTAGCTCTAGATCTAGGATCTTATGCATATAAAGACCAAAAAAATCAATAAAATTATTTTTGAAATTGAGACTTAAAAATATAAATTAAATTTAAATGACTTTAAAATGAACAATTCTTTGTTACTCTCATTCATCATCTCTTTTTATGCCTCCCCAAACTCCCTCTTGAGCATCCCAGAAGATAAATCACAGCACTTCTCTGAGACATGGAGATTTCACAAGGATTATTATGAATTACTCCTATTTGGCAGAGGAGGAAACTGAGGCTGAGATGGTAGTAGAGATTTAACTGGGATCACAGAGCCACTAAATTTCTGAGCTGAGATTCAAACCTAGGTCTTTCCTGACAGTAAATCCTGAGTTCTTTCCGTTATTCCATGGGGTAGCACTTAAAAGGAAAATATCCCTTGAAAAGAAAGCACTCAATCCACACTCCAACCTAGTTCTCCTGCCCCGCCTCCACACTCACCCTCAGGAAGGTATATTTTCCTATAGGATTGAGCTCTGTAATAGCTTTTGAATTGAGGCTCATGGAGTACATACCCAAGGGTTTAGCCTTCTTAGGAGGCCCTGCTAGCAATAGGGAACAGCAGGCAATCTGTCTTCCTGCTGTTTGGCCTGTAGATCTTAGACTGACAAGGCTATTTGTATTCCATTCCCTCTTCTTTCTAGGTGCTCTTCATTGACTGCCCATGGGCAGAGCTTCAGCAGCTCAGAGCCAGGATGCTCAGCTCCTGCTTCTGAATGTCATCCCCACCCCACTCCCACCCCCAACAGCTTGCAGGTCAGTTGCTTCCTTTGCAGCCCTCCCTTCCTCTCTAGTGGGATCAACACTGATCTCTGGGACTTTGGGGCAGACTATGCTGTGGGCTGGCTGCTTTATGGTTCTTTGTTTATGGAAGTGCTGAGGAAGGGGGCTGAGGAAATGCCCCTTTCACCAGCCATTGTAGGAAACCAGCGTGTCAGTCCAGATATTCAACAACAGTAGCATTCTTTGAAGTTTGTTAGCGTTGCATAGCAGAGGGAACTTTGACTTGTGGGTTCAAATCCTGCCTCTGACCCTTGCTGGCTACATGAACCAGGCAAGTCATTTAATGTCTCTCAGCCTCAGTTTACTTCTGCAAAAGGAAGGGATTTAAAGATCTCTTCCAGCTGGAAATCTATGGTTGTGATTTAGTACCTTGGGAAAGGGAGCTGGTAGAATTAAATTCTACTTTTGCTTCCCTGTGGGTGAGTTTTCCCAGTATGCAAAATCCTCAGCTTTCTCCCTAGGGAGAAGCCACAAATCGGCCAAGACAACATTTGCACACAGCCCGAGTTGATAGAAAACAATGCAGTTCTTCATGTGATTGCTAGGTCAGAAGCCCCACCGGGTTGGCAGCTTCTGGTGGGGGAAGACATGCAAGGGACGCAAATTAATTGGAACCAAGCAATTTGTTGCAGTTAGCCTTGTGGGAAATGCTCTTTCTTTTGGGTGTGTGAGCTAAGTGTGGTAGAACAAAAAAAAAGAAAATGATGTCCTTCATGGATAAGGCTGCAGGGAAAGAAACCACTTTCCTCCCTCTTTCCCTTGAAGGTGAATTTTTATCACAATACTTCATTGCATTTCAAAATGGGATCTAAGGGGGTTGGATGGGGTGGGGTGAGCTGAGGAGGGCTTTCAGCTCCCTTGTTCCATTCCTCAAATTAGCTGCTTCGTTATGTTTATTGCGATCGCTACCCAACATTTGTTTCCAACTCCAGTTTCAGAGAAAGTAGAATCGCTGTGCATTCTGTCTACTCTATCTGTATTGTGCATTGCCCCTACCTCAGTACGTGTTATCTCCCCCATTAGAATGTAAGCTTCCTGAGGGCAGGGACAGTTTTTGCTTTTTCTCTGTATCACCAGTGCTTAGCACACTTCCTAGCACAGAATAAGAACCTAATAAATGTCAGTGGGGCCCACTGTGTGATCATTTCAAGCACTCATATTTTCATAGTGTTTTATTTTACAGTGTGTGAATCATTTTATGTCAGTTATTTCATTGGGGTGCCACAACAACAACCCTGGGAGGTCAGCCCAAGAGCTATTGTTATTCCCACTTTACAAATTATGAGGAAATTGAGGCTGAGAGAGGTTAAATGGTTTGTCTGTGACTCATACAGCTCATACACATATCAGATGTAGGATCTGTATTCCTGTTTTCCAGACTCCAAACCGGTATTCTGTCTACTTTGGCACACATGTGGGCAAAGACTTGAAATGGTCTCAAAGTATTTACTCCACAAGAAATACGAGTTAACCTAGGTTTCATCTATTCACAGCCCACTTTCTGGTCAATGGAGCTTAATAACGTGTTGTAAAAATGGTTTATCTTTGAAATACGCTGTCTTCCAAATATGGAGACAATGACTAATCAGCCATTGGTAAAACAGGCACTTTAAGTCAAAACGAGGCTAAGCTGCACTGTGTCATCCACACTTTGTCACCATGCTATTGTAGCCAGTCCCCTTTATGGGTGAACTATCTGGCTAGATTAGAAATAAAGCTGTGACCCAGAAAGAGATTCCCTTCTTCTCTTCCTCAAACCAGTCTAGGTAACCCATCTAGGAAGTGACTTCATCAACACTATGCTGCGAGCCACCCGGATACCCAGTTACACATTTCTTAAGCTACTGGTAGTGCTTTTAAGTATTCAAGTTATGAATTGTTAGAATCAGAGAGATCCTAGAAATTATTGAGTCAGATCTTATGTGACAAATCTGGAAACTAAGGTCCAGAGACTTTAAATGACTTGCTGAAAGAAGGTGATTCAATGAGAAGAACATGATGCTATGTAACAAACATTAATGCCATTTTGCATATTTCTGCATTTTGTAGTCTGGGGAAGTCACTTAGCCCTGCCCCGCCCCAACCTCAGTTTCCTCATCTGTAAAATGGGGAAAATATTGTCTGTATTCTCCACCATAAGGTTGTTGCCAGTACTATTAAAAATTAGTATTCTTGCTTTTATTCAAGGACTCCCAGTCCAAGACTCCTCCCCAGAATCATAACTAGAATATTAATGGGACTTTGCCCCAGGATACCAAAGGGAGGGCTGGCAATGCTGCCACAGCTGACCTTTCACAGCCACTCTGAGTGTCCTATTGCTATGAGTAGAGACAAAGGACAGGTCATCCATTCCTAGTGTCACAGCACTCAAACATTCTCTGATTGTAGTGTGCTCTGGCTACCACCCATACCTTCATCCGACTGTACATTGGTCCACCACTGCCACCAGCCCCCTTTGCCCGTAGTTGGACTGTCCTACACATGTACCACCGCTGTCCCTCCCTCCTACAACTCTTGATTGGGAGCGCAGAATTCCCATTCCAGCTCTGCTCCTTCCTCCACTCTGCATTCCCTCTGCACAATAGGAGGCCTCATGGCTGCTCTTCCTTTCTGGTATTTTTCCAAAGGCAGCTCAGTATGCACTTGGCCCTTTCATAATCAAATCTGTGTCCTGTTGTTTCCAACAAAGGAGCATATAGACACGGCATTTTGCATGTCAGAAATCTAAGCCACAGCAAGGTTAGCCGGGACTTGGAGCTAGCCTGGGGTAATGTTTCATCACTCAGAAGTGGCCAGGGTGGGGGGGAGTGTCACATCTGGTACACAGTCATTGTCACTTGTTCTTTTCCCCTCTCTCTTTCTATGACAGAAATGAATAGTGGGAAAGCTTTCCTCAGGGCCAAACCTTTTTTTAAGCATTCCCAGAGAATAGACTTTTTTTTCTTTCCAGGAAACATTTTATAATGTGGCATTTTTAAAAAATTTTTCATTCATTCATTCATTCATTCATTCATTCACTCATCTACTAAGTGCCTACTATATATCAGACACTGTGCTCGACCCTGAGAATACACAGACAAAAACACAGAAGACCCTGCCCTCAGTGAGCTTACTTTCTACTGCAGGTGAGGAGGGAGAATCATCCCAAAACATGTGATCAAGAAACACAATAGTGTGGAGAAGGAAGCCACTACCAGGGAAAGGCTGAGCCTTGAAGAAAGGCAATCAATCATAGTCTTGGAGGGTAGGAGGGGCAGTGATTGTGGGAGGAAGAAGGCTTCTGCTGCTAACTTGGGGTTGCATGTGGAATTCCTAGTCAATCCCCTCAAAATGCATAAGAGAATCCCCATGGAAAGTCAGTCCTTTTTTTGCAGTTTCTCCTGCTCTTGTGCCATTAGAAAAACAAAACAGCAACCAGTCTCCAGAAAGATACACTGCAAAGGTTAAGTCGGCTTAGGAAGGAGGAGAAAGGTTATTTGTGTCAATAAATATGGTAGAGGGATGATCAGGTGCCTGTCATTCCTGCTGCCTCGGCTCAGTTGGCAGGCAGAGTAGCTCCCAGGCAGAGATCAGAGGTGGGAAGGGACAGAGGAGTTCTGGTCTTCCATTAGCAGCCTCAAAGGAGAAAACAAAGAGTGAGTTTGCTGCTTCTGTCTTACCTGGAGGCCCCCAGAAGCCAAGCTTCAAAGGGCAATCACTTTGGAGAGTTGCAAGCACAGGGGGTTTCCTCTTTACTGCTTGGAGTAAAAACCCAGGGCCCGGTTCATTCCACAAAGCAGGAGAATTGTATTTGATTTAAAACATAATTCAAGACAGAAACTGGGCGAATACCAGCCCCCTGCCATTGAGCTGGAGAATTGGAAAGGACCTCAGAAGCCATCCAGTCTAACCTTTGTCTGGGCTGGAGTCCCCAACATGATATTCCTGAGAGTGGTCATCCAGCATCTGTTTGAAGATCTCAGGGCATAGAGTTCGCTACAGCCCAAGGCAGCCATTTCTACTTTGGGACAGCTTTTTTTTTTAATTTAGGTTTTGGAGATTTAGCTGAAATCTGTTTCTCTATAATTTAGAATCAAGCAGTTAGTCGACAATCATTTATTAAACCATTACTACGTGCCAGGCTCTCTGCTAAGTGCTGGGGATACAAAGAAAAAGCAAAAAAGAAACCCTCCCCTTAAGGATTTTGCATTCTAATAAGAGAAACAACCTGTGTGGAGATAAATTATACAAAAAATTTACAGAATATATGCAAGGTTACCTAGAGAGGAAGGACCTAGTAGCTGGGAAGTCTAGAAAAGGCTTCCTGGAGAAGGTGGCATATGAACTAAACCCTCAAGGAAGTTGGGATTCTGAAAGACAGAGACTAGAAAGAATATTCCAGACGTGGGAGGCAGTCAGTGAAAAAGCACATAGATGGGGAGATGGAAACCTATTGGGGGAGATATAAAGTTTGGTAAGACTAAATGTAAGAGTATATGAAGAGTGGTCATCTAGGTGGCTAAGAGGATAGAAAGCCAGGCCTAGAGATAAGAGGTCCTGGGTTCAAATTTAGCCTCACACATTTCCCAGCTTGGTGACCCCAGGCTAGTCATTTAATCCACAATGCCAGAGATTGGCAACCTTTTGAGTTTGGTGTGTCAAAATTCACCAAAAATACGAGAAAAAAACCATAATTTCATCATATTTATAGTTTAAATAACAAAAATGTATAATCGTAATATATAACTGTATTTAATAAACCAAAATAGGTAAATTAACATAAGTAGGATTGTCATCTATAGTGCACAGAGTGTCTACACTACGGCAAATGTTTTATCCTCAGTATGCGGCCCCGTACTTCTCTGTATGTGGCCACATGCAGTCAAGTGTCATTGAAAATGGCTACATGTGTCAGTGCTGACATGTGTGACATAGGTTTGCCATCACTGGCCTAGCTCTTCCCGCTCTTCTGTCTTTGAACCAGTCCTCAGTATCCATTGTAAGTCAAAAGCTGAGGGTTTTTTTTAAAGAATATATGGAGAGGTATAATCATAAGACTAGAGAGTTAAGATGGAGCCTGCATTTGAGGAGTTTTAAAGATCAAAAATAAGAGTTTACATTTGATTCTCAAAGTAACAAACACAGTCATTGCAATTTATTGAGTTGGGAGAGTGAGCGATAAGGACAGACTCATGCTTCAAGAAGATCTCTTTGGTAGCTGCATGAAGGATGGATTGGAGTGGGAAGAAACTTGAGGCAAGGAAGTCCATTAGGAAACTACTGCAATAGTCTAAGGGAGATGTGATTTACCCCTGAACTAGGGTGGTGAATATGAGTGGAGAAAAGGAGATGTATGTCAAATGAAGACAATACTCTTCTTCACTGAGTTCAGCTTTAGGTGTTTGGATTGCCAGATCAGACCAACATTAATTTAAGTTATTGTTATGTGCCAGGTGCTGTGCTAGTTACCAGGGATATAAAGATTTTTTAAAAACAACCCCTGCTTTTAAGAAGCTTACATTCTATTGGGTAAAAATAGAATGGGTAGCACAAAGCAAATATGCACCATTTGGAGGATGGGAAGGACTCTAGCAACTGTAGAGTTCATGACTGATCTTATGGAGATGGTGGCACATGAGCTAAGCCTATTATTCCTGAGATCCATGAAATCCCTCACTTGAACTGCTACTTAGCTAAGCTTCTTGAGGAGGTGAGAAAAGCTGGAAATCACAAAAGAACACCTCTTACTATAACACAGTCACTTATGAAATCAGAGTGGGTAGTCCTACTATATTTCATTGGTGCCTCTTTGAATATCTGGTCTCCTGAACTGTACCATATACTCCTGGGAGGTTGAACCAGACCTTATTCAATGATGATGATGATGATGAAAACTAACATTTATATAGTGCTTACTATGTGCCAGGAACTTAGCCAAGGGCTTTATGATTATAATCTCATTTGATCCTCATAACAACTCCAGGAGATAAGTGCTATTGTTATCACCATTTTACAGATAAGGAGATCTAGGGGAACAGAGGTCAAGTGATTTGCCCATAGTCACAGAGCCAATAGAGAGGCAGAGAGCCAGGTCTTCCTGACTCCAAAGTCAGCTCCTAACTTACTATGCAATACTACTTTTGTTTGAGTCCTCCATAAGCATTTTCTGTCACCAACTCGGAGGGGGAAAGTGTGCTAACAGATCACTGACCTAGAGCTATCAGAATTCTCTAAAGGCAAACTGAAGGGCATATGTAAGTGACAGACTTGGGAAAGGATACCTGACTCAGTAATCACGATATGCCATCATCTGTCTGACCATACTCATGAGGCCAAAGGGCCATAGAATCAGAGATTGGAGGAACTTCTCCAGGACCTCTTCTAGTGATCATCTAGTCCTACTTACTTTGTTTTCCAACGGAGAAACCAAGGTAGAAAGTAATCAAGTGCTATAAGAGTTCAAAGGCAAGAACCCAACCTCAGAAAATGATTTATCTCAGTGAAGAATACAGGCTTATTTTCAGTTAACAAACAAATGCTCTTTTAAAAAATTTTATTATTTTATCTTTTTATTCCAAATGATATCTGGAAAGTATTTAACATTTGTTTTCTGACATTTTGTGATCCAAATTCTCTCCCTCCCCTCCTCCTTCCCTGAGATGTCAAATAATCTGATATAATTTATACATGTACTATCATGCAATACATATTTCCATATTCATCATGTTGTAAAAGAAGACATATATCATACATACAAGAAGAAACACACAAAGAAAATAAAGTGGAAAAGTAATGTGCTTTGATCTGTATTCAGTCTCTATCAGTTTCATCTATGGCATTTTTCATCATGAGTACCTAGCAGTTGTCTTGAATATTTGCGTTGTTGATAATAGTTGTCATTCTTAGTTGATCATCATACAGTATTTTTGTTACTGTATCCAATGTTCTCCTGGTTCTGCTCGCTTCACTTTGCATCAGTTCATATACACCTTTCCAAGGTTTTCTTAAATCACCCTATTTGTCATTTCTTATGGCATAATAGTGTTCCGTTACAATCATATACACCAACTTGTTCTGCCATTTCCCAATTGATGGACATTCCTATCCTTTCTGATTCTTTGCCACTACAAAAAGAGCTGCTAGAAATATTTTTGTACTAATAGGTCCTTCCTTTTTCTTTTATCACTTTGGGACACAGACCTAATAATGGTATTGCTGGTCAAAAGGTAAGCACAGATTTATAGACTTTTGGCCATGGTAAAACAAATAGTCTTTTACAACAAAACTGCAAATTAATAAGTTTGCTAAGAGTTGCTACCTATTTACAAACATTGACCAAAAGTCATCTGAAAGTTGAACAATATATAAAAAGTGGCACAACATGTTCAAAATTTAGGTGGAAGCATATAATGTAAGTTGTAATCCAGGTTCTGCCCATTGCCTTGTTCTGTTACCTCTATAATTCACTTTACCTCTATGCATCACAATTTCCTCAGTGTATGAAATGAAGAGGTAGGTTGACTAGATACTCTCTAACCCTTTCAAACTCTGAAATCTTTTGAGTGGCAGTGGACTTCTTATTTATTGATATAGGAAACTCACATGTGTGGAAATTCCCTCTAAAAATGGAAATTGGCACCTTCTCTTCAATTTGTAGTCTTTTTTTTTAACCCTTGTACTTTTGGTGTATTGTCTCATAGGTGGAAGATTGGTAAGGGTGGGCAATGGGGGTCAAGTGACTTGCCCAGGGTCACACAGCTGGGAAGTGGCTGAGGCCGGGTTTCAATTTATAGTCTTAAAGAGATGCCTAGTCCATTGAAAGATAAAATGACCGGTACAGAGTCATACAACCAATATGTCTCTGAGGCCTGACTTGAACTTTGGTCTTCCTGACACTACTTCCAATTTTCTGTCTACTTTGCCACACCATTTATCTTATGAGGACTGTAATATCTATCTTCAGTCAATGACATGATAGAGAATGATGTCATAAATATGAACAAGTAGCATAATTCTGAACCAGCACAACCTTAGACATTTTCATACACTACATAAAAGTATATTAGAGTTAAATGACTTGTTCAGGGTCACACAACTAGGAAGTGTCTGAGATTGGATTTGAATTCAGGTCTTCTTGACTATAGGCCAGCATTCTATCCCCCTCAGCTGCACAGTGTACTATATAGATTTTCACAATTACACCTTGATCACATTTTCTAGAAGATTAAAATGAAATTACAAAGACTACACCCCTACCCCAACTTTAAAACTTTTCCAGACCTGGGGACTGAGGGAGATTAGAAAGATTCTAGAATTTCCTATTTTTCCAGACATGGTTCTTTAAGAATTTCTCCCTAGTGCCTTTGATTATTTGGTGGTGCATTTGTTCCTGAAATAACCTTTAACTGTGGATTTTTAAAAAAACACTATGTCTCTTTGGCTTTCTCAGGGTGACACCTCATTGTGTGATACATCATGTCTGATTACATCGGTCACATTGCATTAGGCTGTGTCAGTAATGAAACACAATGTGACTGATGGAACTGGTCATGACACAGAACAGCATTTGGTTAGCCAGTCTATGAAATCTAATGCAGGGTCCCAAAGTAGAAAAATAGAGCAGAAGTAAAGAGAGGTCAAGCAGGCCAAAATGAAATGAATAATCTCAGATAGTGAGATTTTTAAATATTTTTTTGATAGAAAAGAACTTGATGGACCACCAAATGCAGCTATTTTGAACCCTGGGAGATTTGAAAACTTATTCAAATAATTCCACTGTCCTACCAGCATAAACTGTTCTGGAAGGCTAGCTTTTGTCTATTGCATCCTGACAATGCAACTCTATGTTATCTTTACTGACTCCTTTTCCAAGACTTCCCTGAGTGCTGACCCATTGCAGCCACCAAGAATATGAGGTTCTTTTGAGGATTGTTAGATAATGTGTGTAAGGTGCTATAGAAATGTCAGCTATTGTGATGGCTAGATAAGTTCCTCTGAATTTTCTCAATATAAACTATGGAAGAGTACATATTCACATTGATATCAGTATTCAAGTTTGAGAGGTGTCATAGTGTAGTAGATAAATGACTGGCCTTAGAGCCCTGAAGACTTGGGGTAAAGTTCTACCTCAGATATATGGGCTCAAAGGTCTATCTATCTATCTATCCATCTATTCATCTTTCTATCCATCTATCTATCTGTCTGTTCATTTATCTTTTTATTCTTTCTTTCCTATCTATCTATCTATCTATCTATCTATCTATCTATCTATCTATCTATCTAAACTCTCAGCACTCCTGAAGCATCTAACTATGATTTACAAAGATGGTATTTATCTTCATTGGAGGGAATTTCCATACCAGAAAATCTCTACTCTATATCTATACTAGCACAGGGCTGGACAGAGTCAAAACTAGCACAAAATAGCAAGGTGCTTTGATCCAGATCTCCAAAATTGTGGTGGTTGTTGTTATTCCCTTTACAATTGTGTCTGGCTTTTGTGACTTCATTTGGGGTTTTCTTGGCAAGCATTCTGGAATGATTTGCCATTTCCTTCTCCAGTTCATTTTACATATGAGGAAACTGAGGCAAGCAAAGTTAAGTGACTTCCCCAGGGCCACACAGCTAGTAAGAGTCTGAAGACGTATTTGAGCTCAGATCTCCTTGACTTCAGGTCTAGCACTCTATCTACTGCACCATCTAGCTGCCATCATCTGCTGACCCCAAACTATCCAACATGATTTCTTTCCCCTCCCCATATTTTATTTGCTTCTCACTCCCAGGACCTGCCTTTTCTTACCAGGATTGTATTGAATAAGAGTGGATTTCCTAGGGTTGCTTAGGATCAAACCTAATGGCAATGGCAATGATGGTGTGTGCCAGCTTTTCCAACAATGACCTTACAGTCTCTAACCCTCTCTTCCTTCCATAATTAAATGTGTCCCAGGTGTCAGAATTACTAGCTCCAGATAGAGATGAATTAAAAATGCAGTTTAAGATGTATATACTTCCTGTATGATTACTCCGTGTCCTCCCAAGTCTCTGCTGTCTGGTTTTATATTTCAAGGAACTTAGCCCACATTAGATCCATTGTCTTCTCAAGCCGTGTCATAGCTAGTCAACATTCACATGCAATTCCACTGTATTTAAGTTTTACAAAATTCTGAAGACTGAGAAGATGCAACAGAACTGCCCCAGAAAGCCCTTTATGCAAAAGGGAGGAGAGGGGGCAATGTTTAAAGGTTGCTTGCTGTTAACAGACTGTGAGCACCTGGAGGGCAGGGAACTTGTGTTCTCCATTTTTAGCAACTCCTTGGTACCTTGGACAGCAACATGCTCCCAATGGCAGCTTCATAAGTGTTTGATTGATAGTAACCACTGCTGCCCTTTATAAAAATGGCTCTCGAATTCACTCTTCCTCAGAGCACAGATTAACATGCATTCAGTAGAAACTTGATGTTTTATTCAGTTCCTTATTTGGGTTAAAATAAGAGAGTATTGTGAACTGTATGACAAAGGTTGGAATCTTCAGCTTGCTGTATAGGGCAATTAGCTATTGGGAAAAGGTCCTTGGACAGAATAAAGCCAAAGGAGACATCTCTGACCATAATTAATCTCTGAGCTTTCTATTCATCACTTTGCAGTTTTTCCATACCTCACTTACCACAGAGGTTCATTTATGAACAATCTCGTTAGTGCAACTGATTGCAGAGTTGCGTGCCTGTTTTATTTTACTGACTCCTAAACTGTTCAGGAGAAATTAACTTCAGCGGAGAAACAAGTGCCTGAATTGGTGGACAGTATTTGACCATTCGTTCCTTCTTTTTGTTCATTAGTCAAGCATTTCTAAAGTACCTACTATATGCAAGGCACTGTGCTAGGGAACAAAGGACAGAGATAGGAAAAAATCAAGTCCCAGTCCATAATAACTTAGATTTTACTGGATGTAGGCTGCACATACAGTTAGAGTGAGAGGGGAAAGGTGGTTCATTCCTAATAATTCTTGCACTTAGCAAATAAACCTCAAACTCTTTTACCAGTCTCTTGCTGTGTTACTGCCTATACATTTGCATAAAGTGTCACCAATATAGAGCTGAAAGGGACTTTATAGGCCATCTGATCCAAACCCCTCATTGTTCAGGTGAGGAAACTAAGGCCCAGGAAAGATCATAGGATCAGAGAACAGTGATCAGAGCCCAACCACTCCAACCTCTTCATTTTACAAGTAAGGAACCTAAAGCCCAAGGAAGTTGAAGTGAAGTGCCTACAGTCACATGAGTAATAAATAACTTAGGTGGGATTTGAACCTAGGCCTTCTGACTCCAGAGCCAAAGTTCTTTCCACTTTGATGGCCCCTTATGACTCTCCCTTACCTGATATCCTGTTGATTTTTTAATGAAAGTCATTTTGGTTGAGAGTCTACAAAAGAAAGGGAGAATCTCACATATGCACAAAGGTCATAGAGGGCAGAGAATACTCTGAATTTTCCTTATTCTTGAAACACAAGCATTCCTAGCCAAGAATTTTCTAAGAGGAATGCAAAAAATATTATCAGAAAGATGTATCAGCAGAACATATGTATACTATTCATATGATAAAATAAAAGAATTACAAATAGACAGCCCAAATGCTCCATTGTTGTCCTATCAACTCAGAAGTTAGAGAGGAAGGTCCTGAGTTAACTGGATAAAGTACTCCTGGGGGATGTAGGGGAGAATGTGTGCAAGAGCTTCTCCAGATAAGAGGGTATGGACATAGCATAATCCATATTGTTGAAGGAGGTTCCCACATGGATAAGGTCACAGATCTATCCACCCGTTAATGTATTCAAGAGCTTAATGGTAAAAGTAATTGGATAGGATATGAGACTGAGGATTCATAGTCCTTGGCAGCAAGCACCCCGTGATTCGTACTACCTTTCACGTTTCTGGTACAATTCATCTCCTGTGTGAAATGAGAACATCCTTCAGAAGCCAAGAACCAGTGTTCATGCTATGCACCAAGGGATAGGGAATCTGTAGGGAAAAAGCAGCTGAGTGTAGGCAGGCCTTTTGTAAACACTCCCACTGGCTTTCTGAACTTGCATGGCTTCCAGCCAGATAGCATCACAAGCAGAATATCAATATTAAGAAGGGCCTTTATTCTAAGGGGGTACATACACAAGTAAATAAGTCATATTTCTGCTCTCCAGGAGTTCAAAGTCTAGTTGAGACAATAAGGCCTATTCTCAGAGGGATGCTCTACATATTAGAATGTGGTAAATACCTAAGAGTGATACACAGAGCTTTTAGATTAGATGTGGGAGAGATCACTCCCATCTGGGAGATAAGGGAAAACATACATGAGCATCCCCATAAATAACAATAACTTTGTTAGATATCACTTTCTTGCCTCCTTAGGAGTCTGATATGAGAGACCTTTAGGACTTTTATTTCTTAAATTAGAATGGGAGGCTCTATACATGCTATTCCCCAGATCCATTTTAGATTCTCTTTTTTGAGAGAAAAATGAGTCCATATTCTGAAAAGTAAAGGTATTTGAATTTTTTCTTCAATTATCATTTTTCCTATCTCAAGAAAATGCCACCAATTCAGCCACAGGGGAGCAGCCACTCAGAGCTGACTTCCCAGTTGAGAAAGGGCTAAGATGCGTGAGCCATCCACAATGTGTCCTTCCCTTGACTTGGGATTGTCAGTGAGGTATAGTTTCCAAGAACATTAAGTGACCTGAGTCATGTGAGGTTTGAATTCATGATGTCATAAGACATTTTATAAGACAAGCTACCCAGCAGAGTCAGTTGGCCAGAAGGAAACCCCAAATGAACTGATTTTGTTGAGGTTTTCCTTTGGTGACTTTTGTAGCACTTGGGCTATTTCCTTAAAAAAAAAACGTGTTTTTTCTGGTCTAGTTTGAAACATCAGTAATCTCTTCCACTGACAAAAGAAGTGGAAATGGGAATTATTGTGGGTTCAATTCATTCTTGCTATCATGTTAGCATAAGAACATTTCCATTTATGCTGACTTGAAGCTGCCTTCTCCATTATCACCCTCAGTTCCTGACATAGTGTTCCATTCAAAGATACCTATTCATTGGAAGAAAATCTAACATGCTAGCCATTGGAATTACACCCATAAAATGGAACCATTTCTAAATCTATTAATTTGATATACCTTCTTTTCGACCTAAAACTAGAAATGATTTGAAAAATCTTCAAGTTCATCACTCTTTCTGGCTGAAAAATCCACTGATCAAGAAGTTCACTGTATGACCTTACATTCAATAAAGCAAATTCAATCTTAGGCTACAATGAGAAAAGGGACCTGTGTTCTAGTCCTGACTTGGGCAATAAATATGAACTTGTGTGATTTTTTTTTACATTTATTAATATTCATTTTTAACATGGTTACATGATTCATGCTCCTCCTTTCCCCTTCAACCCCCCCCCGCGCCCCCCCTACCCATGCGCATTTCCACTAGTTTTGTCATGTGTCCTTGATCAAGACCAATTTCCAAATTGTTGGTAGTTGCATTGGTGTGGTAGTTTCGAGTCTACACCCTCAATCATGTCCACCCCGACCCATGCGTTCATGCAGTTGTTTTTCCTATATGTTTCCTCT
>NC_058136.1:11348712-11434884 GCF_016433145.1 Gracilinanus agilis | reverse complement strand
TATATATATATATATATATAATATATATATATATATATTATTGTGTCCCCTATTAGATTTGGGGTTTCTGGGGAACAAGAACTATCTTTCTCTTCTAGTCATATAACTAGTCCTTAGAGAAGTATTTTTTAGGGCCAGCTTGGTAGCACAGGGCATAGAGTGCCAGGCCTAGAGTTGAGAAAACCTGGGTTCAAATCTGGCCACAGAAACTTTCTAGTTGTGTGACCCTGGGCAAGTCACTTAACCCTAATTGCCTAGCCCTTGCCTCGCTTCTGTCTTAGAATTAATACTAGATAGAAGATAAGACTTAAAAAAAAGTATTTTGCCCATAGAAAGTACCCATTAAGTGCCTTTTCACTCATTCATTTCTTCCCTTTATTTTTTAGAACACAATCCTACGAGGCTTACATTCTCATCAAGATGAAAGATAATTGAATTAAGAGGCTTTAGACCTGGGTTCTTGAATCAAATAGTGACTAACTCCCTGTGTGCCTTTAATCAAGTCACTTCCTTTCTCTTGCCCTCAGTTTTCTTTTCTCAAAAACAAAATGAGTAGATTAGACTAGATGAGCCCTCTGAATATCTTTTCTGTCTCCAAAGATTTGTAATTCTCCAAAATCTTCCTGAGAGTTTGGTTTTTTTGCTCTCTGGGGCTTTACTCAGTGATCTGCTATGAGGTTTCAATCATCAATACCCCACACCCCAAACACATACCTCGTGCTTTCCCCATATATTCTGCTGTCAATGACAAACACATTGGGCCAGAAATCAGTTAAGCGCTATAAAACAATCAATTGAAATTGTATCACCTACTTTTAGAAATCCATATCTCCCGTGATTATTTCTTCACTCATTTTCAGTGTTTAAAAGCAGTAAGAACTTAAACACAGGGACATTTTGGACGATTACTAGCCAACCATTATGCAGAATCATTTGATTTAATGTTACTACCTTGGGCCAGCAAGGATCCTACAGTTTTCTGACAAGGTTCGCACATCCACTAGAATACCAGGAAATATAGTCTAGGCTCCCTAAGGTGTAAGGAACTTGTTTGGAGATATATAATTTCGTAATCTTAACTAGGCTTAGAAGAAAGGATACCAACTCTGCCCCCTGCGACCCAGGGAAAGCAGGATGAAAGTCAATGTGGTACAATGCATATAATGATGGATTTAGAGTCAAGGGGACATGGGTTCAAATCCTTTAGATGCTTACTAGCTTTGTGGTATTAAGCAAGTCTATGAAGCTTCCCGGGCCTCATATTCCTCATCTGTAAAAGAAGGGTTTGGTTTTATGGCCTCTAAGTTCTCTTCCTCTTCCAAATGTTTTCCAATCCATTTCTAGATGTCCATGTCTCTTCCCTTCCATTTCCAAACCGTACCACCCCCAAAATGACTTCTCCTTCTACCTTCTACTCTTTTATTATGTTTTGGCTTTGCTAATTAGAATGTAATTGGGGCAGGGGACTCTCTAATGCTTGCTTGTATTTTTACCTCCAGTGTTTGGCTTTCAATAAATGTTTTGTCATCATATCTATGAGCCTATAGTCCAACGTGGGGATTAAAGGGGACTGCCCTATGGGGGATACAGGTATAGGAGAGGGCTTGGGGAAACAGGAAGGGGCATCTTATCTCATCCCCCTTCACTGGTAGTTTTCCAATAATTCTTACTAAATACAAAGCTCAGCATCCTTTAAACTCAGCACTCTGGACCAAAGCTGTGTTGGAGTGATACTTTCCATTTGTGAATTTCTAAGCATAGTTTTTCCATTGGGATTTCTCCCTTAGGGAAGACTCAAGAGAGTCTATTGCCACTTGACATGGATAGGCGAGCTGTCGCCTAAACGTGAAGATTCGACCTCTGAACTTTGTTTTAGGCAAGAGAGCTAATGTTGGCATTTGGGTGTTTCTTCCTCCTTTGGAAAAGAAGTATAGACTGCAAAAATTGGTATCAAGTGTATTCCTCCCCTCTCTCCCTACTAAAAGTGTTTTATCAATACCATCATGATGCTGTGAATAAAGCAATGTACCATGACCCATTTTAATGGGGAAATACTGATTCACCTGACAATAACAATCATACATTTATTTTCCCTTTAGTCGGAATAAAGCACCACCCAGAACAACTTCTTTCCAAGAAGATAACTCTCCAGGGAATTAGGGGGCCTGTTCCTAATACATACCATTCCATCTTATAAAATATACAGGAACTTTAGACCACAAGTAGGTTTTCTGGTCTAGGAGCTTTCCTAAAGACATACCATCTCTCTTCCCTCCGGAATGCAGATGTCTCTGTAGTATTGGGGTTATATGCTGTCCATTAACAGTAGAAGGCCAAGGCACAGCAATTATCACACACACAAAATTGTTCATCCTGCTGTCTCAATTTTTTTTTTGTTTTATGGATAAAACAATAATAAATGTCCTTGTCAATTGACTCAGCTTGGTCCTCCAAGATATTCTTAAATTCTGGTCCACAGTGAATTTCCAGCCCTTATTAAATAAATAGACAAATAAATAAGAACAATACTTTTGCCTTAGTCTCCATTTAGCAAGTGCAGAATTGTCTTCTTAATTGCCTCCATTATTTGCTGGTTCAAAGTCTCTCACCAGGCTTATCAATTTTCAAATTACTGGCAACCTGAATAACCTCGGCTGGAGAGTTTTGATTTATTACTAGCAAATAGCCATTACCTCTACGTTTCCATAGACAATGAAATGCTCTTTTGTAAGGAAATATTTTCTATTGATTTCCAGCAAGGGGATGTGATCTGTTAACAGTGTGGCTTACTGGCAATTTTTGATGTCACTTTGTACTTCATCATGGGGACTAAGTAGGTTTGGATGACAGAGATTACTGTTGTATTTCTAATCATGGATCTAGCTGGCCCATTTTAACATATTTTCTGGTGTGCTGATAAAAGAATTGGACTGTTCTAGAAAATTTTTTTTTGCTGTCATCTTAAGAGAAACATTGTAAGTCCTATTTTTCAGAGAAGGAAACTGAGGCCTAGAGACATTCAATTACATGTCCAGCATTATCTAAATGGCTAATAACAGAGCCAGGATTAGAATCTAAGTCTCTTGACCCCTAATAAAGTTCTATTTCCATCTCCACTCCCTTATCTCCCTTTACTTAATGATGTCACATTAAATTATTATGTGTATACCTCAGTCAGTTCCTGTGTATGTGCTTTTTATGTGTTGAAGCTGAGTGGAATATTGGATAAAGTATTATATAGGAGTCAAAAAAGCCTGGGTTCTAATTCTACCATCACTAGCTGGGCATTCTACTTAAACTCTCTGAGTCTCAGTTTCCTAATATGTAATATGGGGATAATAATAGCACCTCCCTCAGAGGGTTGTTGTGTAGAAAAAAACAAAGTGATATATGTAAAATGTACCGCAGATCTGAGAATGTTATGTCTCCCCAAATAGATTCTAAACATCATGAAGGTGTATGTTTTCTATGTCTTGTCCTTCCTCATCCCGATTTTCTTTATACAGAGCCTACGATTCTCCTTGGCACAGTTGATATATATCAGGATTGTCCTCTCAACCCATGTTCTTTGTTCCTGCTGTCATGATTAACTCAGAACATTGGCCTTCAAAAAGAGATAGTATTGGCCTCCATCTCTTTCTAGAAGGAGCAGTTTATAATTCCTACTATTTCCAGATTCTTAAATTGAGGTATTAACTCTGTGCCCTGAATTCTCAGTGAGAATTAATGGGCTGGCTTATTCCCAACAAGTAAGCTATTTTTCAGGGCCCACAAGTATTAGCAATAAGGGCATATTTTACTACTTACAAATCCCCAGGTATATTATTATTGAGGCATATAGTACAATGCTAATAAGATCACTTTGGGAGCAGTTGGCATGTTATCATTATTGACATGGACATGGGAATGAATTTTGTGACATGCCAGTAGGTTGGATATTGATTCCTTTTTGGCATCATGTGACTAGGCACGATCGTAAATTAACTTATAGACTATTTTATTTGGATGTATTGGCCTTTCTTTTTTTAGTAAGTTTATTTATTTAATTAATTTAGAATATTTTTCCACGATTACATGATTCCTGTTCTTTCCCTCCCCTCTTCCCACCCCACCTCTCATAGCCAACGAGCAATACTTCTGGGTTTACATGTGTGTATTGACTTTTCTTAGTATGCTTCAGTGCCTCAGGGGAAAGATGGTCCCCCCTCCCACCCAACACATACAAAGTAACAAAGAATAGTGTAGTCTGGAGTCTTCTTGGATCCATTCTGGTCCCAGTTTCCTCCCTGATTATAATTTTAAAGCAGCATTTTGTGGTGGCCCTGTGAACATGATGGAATGTATTCCTTTGGTATTCATGTTTCTTATAGCCTTGAGGATGCAGTCATTTAGCATGCGTAGGGTGATATGTTTCTTTCTTTTAAAAAAAGAGGTGGAAGGAAGAGTGAGGCAGGATTTAGGCATCTCTATTACTTTCTGGCTTCCGAATGAGTAAACTGAGCTCAGAGGATTGAGTGATTAATTAGCAAGCATTTGATAAGTCATAGAGTGGGAAGAGGTGGTGGTAAAGATAGAAATTTGGAGCTGGAAGGGACCTTAGAAGTTATCTAGTCACCCTACCTCATTTTACAGATAAAGAAAAATTGCCCTCATGGGGAAGGAAGGTTCCCAGGTTCACACAGGTTGTGAGAAATAAGACCTGGGATTCAAATCCATGTCATCTGACTTTGTTCCAGGGATCTTTTCATCACACCATGGAGAAGGGAGGATGATGACTCTAAGGCCAGATTCACCAAAGTCTTTGGGGAAACTGAGATTATAAGAGATTACAAACCATCCTGGAGCAATGACAGTGTCAGGAGAAAATTGAAAGCACCGATTTGATCATAAAAGAAAGAAGACACTATGCTACATTAGGAAATGGTTGTATTTGACCTTTCTGCAAATAGCACATACCCAGACCATTTCTAATACATATATATTGACATCCATGATGTTGCCTTACCTCAAGGATTAAGAGTTGATAGACTGGATCCACCCAGTACTTACCAGAGGTGATCAAAGATCCCAGGAACAATGCCAATAGCTACCTAGTCCTGTGGGTCAGGTTCACAGGCCCCTGCAACTTGGCAAAATGGATACTCGTATAAACCAGAAATTGCCCATTGTGATGGGAAAACTCATGCTCCTCAGCTTTGCAGGTTTCTTCCTTGGTTTGGGCTATGTCATAATGGTGAATAGGAGAGGTTTTGGGGGGTAAGCACATGGAAAATCAAAACAAAACAGCTCTGTTAGTTCTGGGTGCAGGGAGGGACCCCTTTGTTGTTCAGAGACTGGAATGCGGCGGAGATATGAGGACAGACAGTCTAAAAGTATCCCTCCTTTCTTGGATAGCTCCCCAAGCAAGTTTTTTAGAGAGGAAACATCTCTAAATGTTTGGAATATGATGGCAAGTGGCATGAGAAGGCTTGGGAGGAATGTGATCCCACCCCCAACTAACTCATTTCAGTCCCGTACTTGCTATGTTGGCAGGCATGATGCTTATGAATAATTCAGTGACAGTACCAAGTACCCATGCTGTGCATGCCTAGTGTTCAGCTAGGTTTGTGGGAGAATTGAGAACTCGAAGAGACCTTGAGGTCATCTAGTCCAATTTTTTTTTTTAGAATTTTTTTTGGAATTTTTTTTTTTTAGAAAAGGAAGTCGAGGCTCAAAATGACTTCTTTAGGATCATACCTGCATATATCCTAATAAAGCTAGGCCTGGGCATGTATTCTGACTCTCGATCATTCAGATGAGTTATGTAATGGTAGCAGTCAGATTATTATTTAAAACCAGATAACAGTAGTTCTGTGTAATAAACAATCTGAACCAGTGATTCCCAAAGTGGGCGCTACCGCCCCCTGGTGGGTGCTGCAGCGATCCAGGGAGGTGGTGATGGCCACAGGTGCATTTATCTTTCCTACTAATTGCTATAAAAATTTTTTTAATTAATTTCCAGGGGGCTAAGTAATATTGTTTCTGGAAAGGGGGTGGTAGGCCAAAAAAGTTTGGGAACCACTGATCTAGACCACGAGTATAAAAGCATTCTAGCTGTGTGACCTTGGACAAATCGAGATAAAAATAGTACCTACCTCCTAGAGTTATTGTTTCAATCAAATGAGGGAATATTTATAAATATTAGCTACTTTGAAGAGGTGCTTAATAAATGCCTCTCTCTCCTTCCTTCTTTCCTTTGGAATGGTTGGGAAAACCAGTTTCAGAGGGGAAGAGGCTTGAATTGGGCCTTGAAAGTGGGATGTCTATAAGCAGAGATGAAGTAGGAATATACTCTGTGGACTAGGAAAGAATAAGCACTTATTAAGTGTCTGCTGAGCACCAGGAATTATGCTAAGCATTTTACAAATGTTATCTTATTTAGTCCTCAAAACAGCAATCCTAGGTAAGGTGCTATTCTAAGCTTCATTTCACAGTTGAATAATCTGAGACAAACAGAAGTTAAGTGACTTGCCAAGAGTCACACAGCTAGTAAATGCCTGAGGTTAAATTTGAACTCAGGTCTTCCTAACTCCAGGCCCTATGTTCTATCCATTGTGCCCCCTTAGCTGGCTCATATGGGGTAAATCACAGTTTAGAAGTAGGAATGAATGTGGCCTTTGGGGGACAACAAAATATCTGGCCTCCCTGGATCTAAATATTGCTGGGAGAGGGGGATTAGAATAATGGGACAAAGTTTTTCAGAGGTAAATTGGAGAGAGCTTTGAATGCCAGAAAACGGTTTGGGATTAATTTTGTAGACAACAGGGAACACTGAATGCTTCTGAGGTAAGGATCAACATGATGGAAATGGTATTCTTTTGGCAGTAGACAAGATGGATGGGGGTTAAGGTGGAAGAGTGGATGATGAAAGCAGGAATGCTAACTAGGAGGTGACTGTAAAAATCCAAATGTAAGAGGATTAAGGTCTGAATGGGACAGTGGTGGTGGGAATAGAAAGTCAGTAAAATATGTGTGGTATTTTAAAGGAGAATCTAGCAGGACCTGGTAACAGGTTGAATAGTGGAGAAGGAGGAGACATAGCCAAAGATGGCTGCAAGGCTTGAGTCCGACGTGGCTGGGAGAAAGATAGAAATAGAAAGGAGAGGCAGCTTAAATTTGAAGGCAAGACGTCCCCAGATAATCTACAATCCAGAGTTGAATCAACTTTTATCCTAAACAGAATTAGAAAATCTTCACACCAGACAAAGAGGGAGGATGTCGGTGTGGGTGTGTACAGGACCCCAAGACCTCATTTCTTGAGAAGCTGTTGAAAATGAAGAGGAGAGAGGGCTCGGAGCACTGGGGATAACAGGAAGCAGGGAGTAAGACCCAGATAGCCACACTCAGTAAATGGAGACTCAGCTTCCACTTTCCACATGGAACGAAGGTGTAGCTGTTCTGAAAGACAGCTAGCTACCCATCCTACTGCTGGTGGCCTCTGTGGAGACTTCCTGGACAGCATGGGGGCCAGCGGGTGTGGGCTCCTTGTGGGGAAGGGTGGGAAGGAAGGCTCCTTGAATGAAATCAAAACCCTCTAGGGATGCTGTTCTCTCTTAATCAGTCAGCGTTGCTGCCTTCTCTTTAGAGCCCTTGCATCTCTGTCCCTATGTTTCATCTTCCTTATCTGGCCCAGGCTATCTTTTCCATACCCTGTAACTGCAAAGCTGTTTCTGTGATAAGGTAACTGAGATTGGGGACTGTCCCTCTAGCTGATCTCATGCACATGGGTTCAAGCCAATTCTTGAAGCATCCTGGCAGGCATCGCTACTCACAGCTCAGGTGATCACTGAATATATCCCAGACTTTCCAAAAAAAAATATGGGAGGAGATGGCAAAGTTCCAAGAGAGTGGAGGTGAGCCTGCACTTTTCCCCCCCTGCTTCCATGGGAGTGATGAATTTTATCCTGAGCCAGAATGGAAATACAAGAAGGAACAAATAGAGATGAACTAAATTCCCAGCAGTCCTTTCCCCCTCATCCCAAGCTGGGGCCATTGTTGTTGCAAAAAATATATATAGGGGCAAAGGAAGGGCTGCCGTGTTGAGCAGGTCTCCTTAATGAGTCCATGATATGGGTTTCAACCCCACCAGTCCCCAGACGAGCCTTTTTGGAGATCCTGGACACAAACCAGGCTTCATAGAGAGTGTCCCGTCCATCAGGGGATACACTTCCCCTCTCCGAGGCAAGCCAGTTTATTTTTTTTTTAAGTTTTGGAAGGAAAAATAATAAATGAATTACTATCACCAGGGCAGCCTGGAGACGGAGTGCTTTTGACTTTGACCAGGGAGTACATTTTTTTGAACTATCAAAATAGAATATGCACTATCTTTTCTTCTAAAAGCCTGGCTGGGCTGTAATCCTACTGGAAACTGTCAACAAATGTTGCTCCGGAACGTTCTACATAACTCAGTTGCCATGGCAACCGGATCCCTATTGACAAGAAAGAAAGAGAAACATATGGTTGGGTAGCAGCCCTCCTTCAAGAGCCTCAAACCTCTTTACAGGGTCATCATTCTCTTGGAGAGAAGGAAGCCATTCAAAAGCAAAGAGAGCTTTAATCTAATATTCCAATGGCCTGTTTCAAATGGCATTTCTTGCTAATAAGAATGGGGGGGGGGAGAATACTTCAAGAGCCTGACAACACCAAAAACAAATAAAACAAAACAAAGCCTTCTCCCTGCAGTATTTTGAACAGGGGACTATTTTGTCCAGATCTGCAGTGGAAGAGTTGCATTGACCACCCATAACACACCCAAGTGGATAGTTCCCGAGTTCTCAGTATGCCTGACTCCATTATCCACTCCAAGACTCCCACCCCAATCCATATTGTATACTGTCTTGAGAGTCATCTCGAGCCTGCATCCAATTACTCCCCTCCTTAAAAAGACTTCATTAGCTCCCCCTTGCTTATAAAATTAAGCCCAAACTTCACCGTATAGAATTCAAGGCTCTGCCCAATCACCCTTTATTCCACCTCCACCCCCACCCCACCCCCGACCTGTTTAGGGGTTCCTCCAATTAAGAGGCATCATATCACAGAGGGAAGAGCAAGGAGGTGGAGTCTTGAGGACTTCAGTTCAAATTCAAGTCTAATTCCGGCATTTAATGCTTTTGTGATCTTTAGCATGACCCTTCTCCTCTCTGGACCTCAGTATTCTCATCTGTAAAACAAAAGGATTAGATAGGTGGCCTGGAAGGAACCTTCTAGCTCAGAAATCTCAGAACCCATCATCCTTTTCTGAACACTAGAATAAAGGGCAAACCTACAAATGTGGGAAAAGCTTCCACCTCTAGTGCAGAAGGTTAATGTCCAATATTCATTATTTGGGAGCGTGTGATAGGGCATTTGAGGCTAGATCAGTTTACCTAAGCACCAGTCAGGTCAACTAAAGTCAAGAGACTTTTATTAAATTCCTGCAGTAGCATTTCCCACTACCAGGCACAGTACTAGGAATGAAATACAAGAATGAAGTCCCTGCCATCATGGATCTTACAGTCAGCTGGGAAAATAGAGCCCATGCAGAAGAATGTAAACACAAAATATATACCAAATCATTTTGAGTAGTATTGCTGATCACAGAGGAAGGTGGCAAAGGGGTCAACTAAAGGAGCAAGACTTGGGGAAGAAAAGGTTTGAGCTCCCCTTTAAGTGTGCCTGTTTCCATAGATCTCTCCATTAAAGCGGATCTCTTAAGATCTTCAGCATTTGCTCTTAACTTTTTCTTTGCTTAGTTTGAGACGGTCCTTACACTTGAAATCAATCAAACTGTATTGCTTTGTAAATACTTTGAAATTCAGACTTTTCAATCATTTATACTGGTCCTCTCACCAATCACTCAAATGAAAACAACAATAATACTTCCATAAATTCCCATATCACTTTAGAGTGTTTAAAGTATTGCCATATACACAATTGTACTTTCTCCTCACAGATTCCCTGTGAGCTAGGGAGGTGGCAGGTATTTTTTGCCTACATTTTACAGAGAAGAAAATGGAGTCTGAGAGAGGGGAAGGACTCTGTCCAAGGTGTCATTACCAGGAAGTCAGCCAGCTCAACCTCAAACCCAGGATCTGGCGATTTCCTCTTTGCCATAAATACAAAGCAGAGAAGTTATGCTGGGTAGGTGAAACTTCACTTGAGATTCATTATGAGGCAATTTATAAAATTAAAAGCTCATTGTAGTTGCATGCCAGGTGGCGACTTGCCATGGTGATCAAGCCGTAGCAAAATTCAACAGCCTCAAGAAGAGAGGAGGGGAGAGAAAATGGAGAGAGGAAAGTGGAAGAGAGAGAGAGAGAAGAAAAATAGAGAGAGGGAGGAAGACAGAAAAGGGAGATGGAAGGCAAGAACATGAAAAATAGAGAGGGAAAAGAGCAAAAGAAAAAGAGATAGGAGGGAGAGAATGAGAGAGGAGGATGGAAAAGAGAAAAAGACGG
The DNA here is from genome assembly GCF_016433145.1 of Gracilinanus agilis. Lineage (NCBI taxonomy): Eukaryota > Metazoa > Chordata > Mammalia > Didelphimorphia > Didelphidae > Gracilinanus > Gracilinanus agilis. The sequence goes on along the minus strand of NC_058136.1, from coordinate 11,424,409 downwards.
AGTGAGAGAAATGGAAAGAAAGGGAAAGAGGAGGGAAGAAAAAGAGGCAGAGACATAGAAAAAGCAGGAAGAGGAAGATAGAGTGAAAGACAGGGAGAGGGAGAGAAAGAGGCAGCAAGAGATAGAAAAAGAGAAAGAGGGATGGGGAGGAAAAGAACAAAGAGAGAAACAAGATGAGATGGGAGAAAAAGAGAAAAGAGATGGGAAAAGACAGAGAAAAGAAGTCAGGAGAGAGAAGAAGTGGGTACAGAAAACAAAAGAGGAAGGAAGAGAGAGGGAGAGAAAAAAGAATGGGGAGGTTGATAAAGAGAAATAGGAGGATAGAAGAGAAGCAAAGGGAGAGTAGGAGACAGGAGGCAGAAAAAAGGAGAGTGAGAAGGAGAGAAGAATGGAAAAAAAGAAAAGATAGAGAGAAAGAAGAGGCAGGGAGAGGGAAAGAGATGGAAGCAGGGAAAAGAAAAGGACAGGAGATAAAGACAGAGGGAGGAAGAAGGAAGAAAGGAGTGAGAGGGAAAAGGGCAAAAAAAGAGGCAGGGAAAGAGGAGAGAGACAAGGCAAAAAGGGAAAGATGAGAGAAGAGGAAAAGAAAGAAAGAAACAGGGAAGGCATGGAGAGGGAGTAAAAAGAGGGGAGAGTCAGAGACAGACAGGAGGGAGTTGGGAGAGGGAGAGAAAAAAAGAGGGAGTAAGAAACGGAATGGGAGAGGAGCACAGGTTTCTTGAATACCTTCTAGCTACATATTTTCTCTGCCATACAAAGAAAGTGGACTTGACTACAGAGGCCATGACAGCAGCTACATCTCCCTCGGTATTTGATTTAAGCATGAATAAGGCCCTGAATCTTACAAGCAGATCCTAAATTGGCAATTATAATGCAAAAGAAGGTACTTATCCATTGCAGGGTGGGATGGAAAGGCTGGCACATAAGATTTGGAAAACAACACTGTTGTCTGTGATGTTTATTTGTTGAAACCTCTCTCTCTCTCTCCCCCCCCCCCTTCCCTCCCTCCCTTCCTCCCTCTCTCACTCTCCCTCCTGCCCCCCTCTCTCTCTTTCAATGATTGAAAAGTGAGTGTTTGATCCATCTGAAATCTTGTGACACAAAGCAGGAAATAAACTTTCCTTACATTCCCCCCAGTGCCATCACCTTTTTTCTTCTCCATGCAATGCTGGCCAGCTGTAGTGGGAGCCACAACATTCCCTTTGTAGACATGGCTAATAGAGAGCAGTTCACTCTCAAGCCTCTGAAGCTGGAGAAACTGGACTTTCCTCCCTGCTCCTTACTCAGGGAAAGTATTTTGAAGGTGATAACTGCCAATCATTGATTAGAATTCAGAAAGTGTGTGTGCTGTGGGCATCTCTCAGTAGAACCTGCCTTTCTAGTAGGATGGCAAGGAATTTCTAGAGAGCTATGGAGACTAGCATGGTATAGCAGTCTGAATGAATGGTAAATTCATCACATTGGTTTTAGAAGCAAACTGAGACAGTGAAGTGATTCCCAGAATTATCTCTCCTCATAACTGAGATACCCAAATTCCAGAAGAGACAGAGGCTCAGAAGAACTGGCCGAAGTCTAAAGGATACTGGCTTAGTGCTGGCACCTTTCTGCCTGCTGGTTAGCTCAGGTTTTTGCCTCATATGACTGGCCATCTGCCTTGTTTCCAGCTTGCTATGGCTCCTGGATTAGTACAGCTCTTTAAAATGACAAGAAAGAAGGAAAAAAGGAAGGGAAGGGAAGGAAGGAAGGAAGCAAGGAAGGAAGGAAGGAAGGAAGGAAGGAAGGAAGGAAGGAAGGAAAGAAAGAAAGGAGGAAAGGAAAAAAGGAAGGAAGGAAGGAAGGAAGGAAGAAAGAAAAGGAAAGGAAAGAAGGGGAAAGGAAAAAAAGGAAGGAAGAAAGAAGAAAACCTCACGGATAGACATTCTTTACTCCCTAATATTTGAACAAAGAAGCTGACATGAGATACTTTATAGGCAGACCTGCTTTCCAGAATTTTGGGGTTGCTTGAGTGGTCACCTTGAGATCCCCTGTTAACTTTCAAAACAGATTTTTTTGGAGTTAATAAAGGGGAAGGGAAGGGAATAAACATTTATATAGTGCCTACTATGTGCTAGTCACTGTGCACATAGTAGATGCTTACTAAATGTTTATTGATCATTAAACATTTTTACAGATATTATTTCATTTGATCCTCATAACAACCTTGTGATATACATATCATTATTATCCTTATTTTACATTTGAAGAAACTGAGACAAGCACAGGATAGGTGATTTGTTTAGAATAAATGTCTGAGACTGGATTTGAACTCAGGTCTTCCTGACTCTAGCCTTAGCACTCTATCTACTGCACAACCTCGCTACTTCAAAGAAGTCAAAAGTAGAACTCAAACAGGATCTGTTGTGAAGACAGCAAAATGTTAGAATTTGTAGAAAAGGGGATCATGGGATTATGGACTTAGAGGCAGAAAGTGAAGTGGATCACCTTGCCCAAAAGTCACATAGGAAGTGAATAATAGATGGAAAATTTGGACCTAGGTCTTCTGACTTCAAATTCGATGCATTTTTTTATTGCATCATGTATATGACAGTAGGGGAGTGGGGGGGGGGGGATAGTGTCCACAATCAAGGATCAGAGGGAGGGTGGGATAGGACACCAAGTCATATGCAGAAGACAATTAGGAAATAGATTCAAACTCAGATAGAGAGGAGCAGACAAATTGAAGTGGAGTAAAAGTTGAATGCAGGGGCAGTATACTACAATGGCAAGAGCACTGGGCCTCAAGTGTGGAGCCCTTGTTTGAATCTTGACTCTGACCTTTACTTCCTATTATATCATCTTAGACAAGTCACTTAGGTTCTTTGGGCCTCAGCTTATTCAACTATAAAATGAGGGCAACAAAATTCTCATGACCTCTCTCACAGGGTCAGTAAAGCAATAATTTAGAAGTCACGGCTGAGCTGAGCACTTTTGTGTTCCCTAGAGCAGCCCTTTTATTCTCAAGAGGCACTTGAATGTTTGTTGAACTGAATTTCTTGGTGGAGTTGTGGTGATGGATCTTTTAATCACCTATTTAAGAATGAAGCAAAACCATTTTTTATTATTTAATCAAATAACTTTTGGCATAGGCACAGGGGTGGAGCCTGGATGTATTTTCTTTCCTGAATTAATGATTCAGAGTTAATGCAGTTCTCCTTAGAAGCAGGGATTAGTTGTGCTTGCTCACTGTAGCCCAGGCAGTACAATGTGGTGTTTAAGCTGTGCTCAAACATCACTAGGACTGATGGAAAGAAAGTCCTCCCCAAAACATCCATCTGCATGGTCCATTTTGATTTTAGGTCAACATCTTGAAGAAAAGACGGAACATACTATATGCCTGCTGCCTTTGGATGTGTCAGTGATATGGTACTACTGCATAAGTGCTGGCCATGGAGTCAGGAGACCTGGCTTTAAACCCTGGCACTAACACCTGGATCATATTTTTGGTTTATATTTTTTTCCACTGGGTTATACATGTATTATCACTCAATACCTATTTTCATATGATTAATAATCCTTTAAAATTGGTTTATATCTTTATTTTTTGTTTTTTTATTTTTTAATATTTTATTTTTTTAGAAACATTTTCCATGGTTACATGATTCTTGTTTTTACTTTCCCCTTCACTCCCCTTCACCCCTCCCCCATATCCAATGCACATTTCCACTGGTTTTAACATGTGTCATCAATCAAGACTTATTTACATATTGTTGATAGTTACATTGGTGTGGTCTTTTAGTCACATCCCCAACCATGTCTGCATCAACCCATGTGTTCAAGCAGTTGTTTTTCTTCTGTGTTTCCACTCCTGCAGTTCTTCCTCTGAATGTGGGTAGCGTTCTTTTCCATAAATCCCACAGAATTGTCCTGGATCATTGCATTGCTGCTAGTATAGAAGTCCATTACATTCTATTTTACCACAGTGTACAATGTCTCTGTGTACAATGTTCTTCTGGTTCTGCTCCTTTCACTCTGCATCAATTCCTGGAGGTCTTTCCAGTTCACATGGAATTCCTCCAGTTTATTATTCCTTTGAGCACAATAGTATTCCATCACCAACATATACCACAATTTGTTTAGCCATTCCCCAATTGAAGGGCATCCCTTTGTTTTCCAGTTTTTTGCCACCACAAAAAGTGCAGCTATAAATATTTTCATACAAGTCTGTTCATCTATGATCTCTTTGGGGTACAAACCCAGCAATGCTTTGGCTGGATCGAAGGGCAGGCAGTCTTTTATTGCTCTTTGGGCATAGTTCCAAATTGCCATCCAGAATGGTTGGATCAGTTCACAACTCCACCAGCAATGCATTAATGTCCCAATTTTGCCACATCCCCTCCAACATTCATTACTCTCCCCTGCTATCATTTTAGCCAATCTGCTAGGTGTGAAGTGATACCTCAGAGTTGTTTTGATTTGCATTTCTCTAATTATTAGAGATTTAGAACACTTTCTCATGTGCTTATTGATAGTTTCCTTTATCTGAAAATTGCCTATTCATGTCCCTTGCCCACTTATCAATTGGGGAATGGCTTGATTTTTATACAACTGTTTTAGCTCCTTGTATATTTGAGTAATTAGACCTCTGTCAGAGTTTTTTGTTATAAAGATTTTTTTCCAAGTTTGTTGTTTCCCTTCTGATTCTGACTATATTGTTTTTGTTTGTACAAAAACTTTGGCAACTTTGTTTGACTTACCCAGAGAGTCATAACCAAAAGAGAATAATTCAACAAAACTAACCCACACATACCCCAAGTCTACAAATAGCAGGTATCCCAAAAGTCTTAGTTCAGATTTATGCTTTAATTGCTTAAAATGCATAAGAGTTTTGGAATACCTCATATATGTAATGTTCCCCCACCTCTTCAAAGAAGAGAGTTTCGTTCTTTTTTTTGAAGTCAAACCCAAATATTATAATTCCATAAAATTCGTTTTCCATCTTTGTTGCTGATGTTCTTCCCATTGTCATGGTTGTCATTGTGGATTTTGTTTTCCTATCTCCACATAATTCACTTTGCATCAGTTCATATAAGTTACCTCATGATTCTCTCACAGTGGATGCTTATTAGTTTTGAGACCCAGAAAATGCCACTCCAGTTCTCTGAGCTAGAAAACAGGCAGAAGAATATTAGTACTATCTCCATCACATGGATGTTATAAGGGTAATGTTTTATAAGTCAAAAAGGAAATACAGAAACTAGAATGTTGTATTTTCTTCTTATTTTTTGTTTTTCTTATTAAATGAGTAGAGGGTGATATTCTTGAAAACAGACCTAAAGAATAAAGTTTCATCAGGCTTTCAAGCAATATATATGGGGGGGGGAGATCTCCTTTATACATAGTGTTGTGATAAGGTATATAATGTTGAGGTTTTGTTGAATAGAAAGAAGGCAGGAAGGCAGGAAGGCAGTTCCAAGAGCTCTTGGATTTGTACCAACAGCTATGAATCCAATGAACTCATAGTCTTCAATTCAGTACCAAGGATAGCCTGGTAGGGGGAACAGCTTTTAGATATGAGTGTTTAAGAAGCCATCCTTCATTTGATTACCATTTTGGCTTTTTTGTTTTGTTTTGTTCTCCCATTGGGCAGCCCTCAATGAAAGGTGTTGTTTTGCACTGGAGACCTTTCATCTTGACCTTCATTCTGCAGCTACAATGGTCTTCAAGCGCCTATTAGCCAATGCTAATTTTCTGTCCCACTCTGCCAGGCTCAGTCCTTCTCTCTGATTTTGCCGCATGCCTAAACAGATGCTGACCTACTCCTGCTGTTTATAAGCTTTTATCCCAGTGTGTTCCAGGATGTTTCATCATTCCCAATTTGTGTGTTTATGAGATTAGACCAGACTAAACAGATCATTAGGACAATGGGATGAAGGTGTTAATAATGCCAAAGGTCTGGAATTACAGTGCATTAAAGCTATATCACCAGATTAAGGTATAATATTATTAACCTCCTTGCTTTAGGGAGAAAAATGTCTTCTTTCTTTTTATGACTTTAATGATATAACAGGCTATTTTAAGGGGAAGTATTGGTTTTCTCATTTACAGTTGTATTTGATGAGAAAGAGAAAGAAGCAATTTTTGTTTCTGATCTCAACTCTTAAAATCAGAAAGGAAGCAAGGGGTCTTCTTTTGTAGTATTCATTGTGTGTGACTTGTTTTTTGCCTGCTCATCTTCCCGAATGCAGTTGTTGTTATGATTTGAGAAACTCTAAACCATTAACGCTCCCACTAGGCCAGTGCTATTACTGCCCAGCAACTGCTCCTTCCCAAGGACAAAGCCCCCTTGCCAATTTCACGGGCTATCTTCTCGGCAACTTATACACTCCAGTTTGAACACCTTCTCTTTCCGTTTCTTCTTGCCAGAAATCAGTTGTGTGTATGCTAAAAAGCCAGGTGGTGATCATCTATGTTTCGAACTGTCTTACAAAGGAGCCAACCTGGGCATTGGCCACAAATGAGAGAAAATTACAGACCTGCCAAGTCTTAGAGATTGTCTGGATCCCCCCTTTTTCTAATAGAAAATTCAGAATAAGTACATTTATTTCAGAAGGCCTTGTGTTTGCATGTGAAGTTCACCATTTTAATGAGGACAATATTTGGAGAGAAAGTTCTGTGGGCCTCACTGAGTGTGAGAATCAAAGAGGCTTGGAGAAATGTTCTAATGTTGTCCTATTTATTGTTGCCATTAATCCCTAGAGGAAAGATTGCTCTTGTGGCGTATGTACAAAGAAACAGTACAGGCAACTTCTCTTTATTCATGTGGATCAGTGTGAGATAGGAGTTGAAAATGTGCAGCCTCTTCTGTTTTCTGAGATTATTAGAAAGGGTTTTCCACCATGAAATGGATTCCCTATTCACCTGTGCCAATCATTTTCCAAAGGGGTAACAGCCTATGGAGTAAGAGTGAATGAATTTATCTTTTTCTCTTGACTATTGCATCAGGACCACATTAAAACTGGCTTTTGCAATGGGGTTCTATTCATTCTCTGGGCATGAATAAGCCCACAATTGACAGCATTTCTGATGGTAGAATTTACTGTGCATCTGAACTTCTACCTGAATATTCAAGTGAACTTGTAGCTTTGGGGAAGGTATGGATTTCTCTTTAAGAACTCCATTTCTCATGGCTGCTATTCAGACTTCTGTCTGCAATATATGATTTAGTTAGGCTAACACATTCTGCTATTTTCTTGTCAAAAGTGCTGAAAATGGGGTTTAGGTAGGAAATGCTGCATTTGGAATATTTATGTTCATTTCTCTTCTGTCTCTCTGTCTCTGTCTCTGGCTCATGGGCATATGGCTATTTAAACAAAGAAATTAAATTGTTATACATACATACACATATATATGTAAATGTATATATATATGTAAACCAAGTTATATTTGAGATGATCATTCCTGAGCACTGTTCACGGGTATCTTGAAATGTTCTGCTTTTCAGTAGCACTTGCTTTTCTAAGAAAAGCAGAATAAAGATGCCTTTTTCCCCTTTTTCTTTGGCATGAATGACAGGACTAGCTAGTTCCTTAATCAATGTAGTACAGTGCAGATAGGTCTAAGAACCTGACTAGTTATGCTCTGGGTTGAAAATGACTTTTAAAGAATGGGTTTCCCTTATGAATTGCAGAGGGAACATCGATTCAATTAATTTCTTCATATATTTCTACAGCCTATGCTAAAAAGGAGACTATGGAAAGCAGACCAGCTTCTTTGCATGTGTTATTCATGCGTGATTTTTTGACGTGGAGAGAGCACTAAGAATAATCCCAAACAAACATACATCTTCCCCATCACTGACATACCGAATTACAAAGGGTTGAGAAACTTAATCAACAGAGGTCATTCATTCTTCACAAAGGACCTGAAATTAGCGTCCTTTGTGTACAATCATATTCCTAAAAGCAAGATAGGATGCGTGATTACGAGCTTATACACAGAGATAATGAAGGCTTTTTCTTTTTGTGATAGATCAGGCGGGTTCTCCTTTCACGACCAGGCCAGTGACATTGGGCTCAGCCTGGCGCTGTTAAAAAGTATCTAATTAGGAAGCATTATGTGCCCCTGTTACAGATTTCCTTTTTATTTATTTATTTTAATGCTCAGCTTAAACATCAAATAAAATTAACTTTGCCATATACACAATAGAGCAAAAGGAAAGGATTGTACACGAAACTGTGAATTTCTAGCCTATAACTACTTAAAGCTGCCCTGCTTGTCCGTAATTCTTTTGGGTTCTCTTTTTTTTTGGGGGGGGTGGAGGAGGCCCTATCCCAAATCATGCTTCTATATACAATTACAAATTACAATTTACAATTTACAAACATTCTCTCCACCCCCCAAAAAAAAAACTGAAAAAGGAGTGGAAGGAAATCCTTCTAACAAATATGTGTCATCAAGCAAAAGAAGTTTCCAAATTGACCATGGACAGAAATGTTTGTCTCTTTCTATACCCTGAGTCCACCACCTGTCTGTCCAGAGGCGAGTAGCATGCTTCATCATTGGTCCTCTGAGATAATGGTTGGCACAGCAACTATCTGATTTCTTAAGTCTTTCAGAGTCATTGGCTACAACATTGTTGTTATCATATGGATAGATCTGCTGGTTCTATTCAGTTCACTCTGCACAAGTTCTTACATATTCCTAAAAGCAAGTTCCTCTGAAACTGTCTCTAAATCTCTTAGAGCCAAATAGTATTCCCATTGCACTGGTCTAACATTTTGTTTAGCTGTTCTCCAATTTATTGGCACCTTCTTAGTTTATAGTTCTTTTCTATTACAAAGAGAATTACTATAAATATTTGTGTTAATATGGCTCCTTACTCACTTTTTTCTGATCTCTTTGGGATAGAGGCTTATGGGTGGTATCACTGGAAGAAAGAGTTCATATGAATATGTACAATTTAGAAATATTTGGGGCACAATTCCAAAGGAATTTCCAGAATGGCTAAAGATTCCTTCTTCATTTTTTTAATTATATTTTTATTAAGATCCCTTCTTCAAAAGCAGTATCAAAGGCTGGCCTGGCCAATGATTGAACCAAGCCAACATAGTCAGTGAGAAATATCAAATGAAATCAGATGTGTAATGGGGTTTGCAATTTTCAAAATGATTCATGGCAACATTCCAGTTTTGTAATATACCCACTGAATACAAGTAAAAAGGTGTTCGGGTCAGGGATGAATAAGTAAGACCATCACTTCCCTTGCTCTGGACACTCAGCACCTACCTCAGTAATACAAAAGGTTTGGGTGAACCAATTATCTCTGTGGTCTTCTAACTTTGATGTTACATAAATATATGGTTCTATGACCCTGTGAAAATCTGATGAGCCTAAAAGGGCCTGTTGGGTATTTAATACTTTCCCCTCCCCTCACTTATCTAATTGACTGATGATGATCCGAGTGGAACAGAATAAGCCTCAAGTTTATCACCTCATTTAGTAGCCAAGTTATTTGCTGTGTGTCTTTGTTCTCCATTGTCTTGATATATTTTCTTTTTTGCCTTAATTTCCTACAGTTCAATGCTGTTTTCTTATTCACTTAATGTAGTCCATGCATCATAGATTTAGAGTTAGAAGGCAACTTAGTCCGACCCCTAGCTTTGGCTCATGTGGAAATGGAAGCCCTTAAAGAATGAATAACTTCCCCAAGGTTACACAAGAGTGAGAACTTGGGTTCAAATCCAAAGTTAGCCCTCTTTCCATCACACCATTCTGCCTCATTCCATAAGAAACTGTTGAATAAAGTAGAAACCTTCTAACAGCATAACTCTGAACTATGTCATTTTGAGCAAGTGTGACATCTAATTAGGACATTAGAAAATGTCTTTCCATAATGAGAAGGACCAGAGTGATCTCCTTGAGCTGAGATATTTAGGATATGGTGTTCTCTAATGCCAGTTGTCTCATCTCTAATCATTGTGGCATCCAAAAGAAGAGCCAACCCCCAAGTCTTTGCCCTCAGTTTATACCACTTTTAGACCTCTTTGAGGAGTTAGATATTCTACTGGTTACAGGTGAAGCAGACAGGTTATAGGTGGAGATAGTAGTTAGTACAATTGGAATGTGGTTTACATTCTCTCAGTAACTCACTGGAGGATACTTCCAGTACCTTGTGCTCTGAGCTTACGCAGACCAGGTCCAGTCTTGAGGGGTTTTCCAAAAACATCATAACCCTTTCATTCATTTTGTTACCATCCAAAGTTCCCACTGGAAATCTCTGAATTTAACTAATACCTGGGTCTCCACAGATGTGAGTAAAGGGCCATAAGCTCCTATACAAGAACTAAGTGTGACAATACCTGTCAAGTAGAGAAAAGCTTTCATCTTACTCCATATAAAATAAAGGACTCAGAAATAGCCATCAGTTTTTCTCTGTCTCTAGTGAGTCTCACCTTTCTACTAGGGCTCTATGTAGTTCTCCAGATTCATAGTACTGCTTTATGCTTTGGGTTCCCCATAGGAGATAAATGGACTTGAGGGTTGCTAGGGAGGAAGCATCTCAACTTTTCTTTGAGTCCTACTTTCACCCTGGAGACTCATACAGACATCCAGCCCTGTGGTGTTTCTTGGAAACTTGGAATCCCCCAGAAGAGAAATATTCTTGAGCTTACTAAATAAGCAATCCCTTGATAGTCTGATGAGTTCTACTTTAACCCTTGAGACCCACATAGGCAGTCAACTTGATGGTAGTTCCCTAAGGACTCAGGCTTACCCTTGGCCCGAAGGGTGGCAAACTTGGAGTTGCTATACGGGCATTCTTATTCCTTAAGTCTTACAGAATCCAAATGTCTTATTCTAATAGTAGATGGCAAAGCATATATTTTGTTTCCCGGTGTCATGGATTGGATTTCCTGCTGCTATTTTAGATTCGGAGTCCACTGTATGAATCACTTAACCCCAAGGGCTTGGCTCTGATCAGGAACTCCCCTTCTTTTGCCAAAGGGCTTAATTCTACACCCATCAAATTTAGTATTGCTAGAAAGGCAACTCTGAGGCTGGCACTGCTCAGCAATTCCCCCTTTCTCTCTAGAAGGCCGAAATCCATCAGCTCCTAATTTTTCATCCCATGGTTGCCCTGTCCTGAGGCCAAAATGTTGAGAGCACATATAACTGCCAAGTATCTTTTGTCCCTACCTTCACAAAGCAGGGACTAGTGATTTGGCACCAAAGAATTCTACTATCAGGCCACATGAATGAATGAAAAGACATTTAACTTTCACATACCTCTGCCCCTATCATGATCACCTCCCTCCTTTGCCTTTGGCTCTTTATTAAGAGTAAATCTCTTCTGCTCATTTCTGGACTGTTCACCAAAAAGGTAGCTCTCTGCAACTTAGATTCTCTTTGATATGATACAAGCACAAAGGCCATGAATTAACAGGAGAGCCAACCAGAGAAGTGCTAGATGTGTGCCAGTAAATGTGACCTCAATCTTCTCAGCAAGGTTGTGGATAAACATGTCTACATCCTCCATAGGAAGAGGCAATTAAATTCCCAGACAAAGGCTTACTAAACTGTATGCTCAGCAAGTTATAAAGGAAACTCTTCTAATCCACTACCAACTAACTGTCTCTCTCTCTCTCTCTGTCTCTCTCTCTCTCTCTGTCTCTCTCTCTCTCTGTCTCTCTCTCTCTCTCTCTCTCTCTCTCTCTCATCATCCTCCTTGTCCTCCTCTCCCTCCCACTCTCTTTTTCTCTCTCTCCCACCCTCCCTCTCTCCCTCTCCCTCTCTTATGTATTTTATAGAGGACTAAATGTGTTGTGTTAATAATAGGTCCATGATCTGATTGATGTAAATACTGCCTCCAAAAGTAGAAGTTGCAGTCCTTCTATACCAACTCAGCCTATACGACTGTTGTTCTTAACCTTCCATAAATTTACCATAGGAAACCCTATCTAAAATTTTGGAGCCCACAACCCATCACTCTCTGGATGTGGCACGGATACTAGTACATAATGTAAGCCATCTCACAGTTGTCCCTCACTCTTTTTCATCATCAGTCCATCTTTTTTCCCCGTCATACATTTTTATGATGATATCTGTTACCCTCTTTCTCCTACATAATTGCTCATTTATAACATGCTGTAGTCTACTCCTGCTCACCATTGCCCTTTATATGACCTTTATCGTCCATTCTTCACTATTATTCCATGTCTTACAGCCAGACAACAGCAGCAAAATGATCCTTTTATTAAAAAGATGGACCCTTCTTTGCTTGCTTGATGGAGATGTTTAGGGTCATTAAAAGAATTGTGTCATTTCCATGAAACAAAGAAAATAATAAAATGGCCCTCGGTCTTAATGCCAAATAGAAATTCTAAAATTGAGACCATATTTCACATTGTTGAAACAGATCCAAATGCTTTAACAAGCATGAACATATTTTCAGCATAGCATGGAGAGTGGAGAGCTATCCTGGCAATTTATGGATGGGCAAGAAAACATGAAGTAACTTATGCAAGGTCAAACAAGTCTCTTGTGAAGTACACAATAGGTACCCAAGGAATCATTGCTTTTGGTTGACTCCTATCATTACTTTATAAACAATGTGCTCCTCTCACACATCTTCTGATTACTTCCTGTGTGCCTTTGGACATGTTATATAATCTCTCTGGGTCTCAGTTTCTTCATCTGCAACACAACTTCCAAAATCCTTCCTTCTTCTAAATCTCTGATCCCTTAACATTTCATCACCAATCAGAAGGCACAAGATGAATGATTTTTCTCATCATAAATAGAATTAGAATTATGTTGTTGTTGTTGTTTGGGTACTCAGTTGTGTCCAACTCTTCATGACCCCATGGACATGCCAATCCTGTCCATCTTAGCAAAGATACTGGAGTGGTTTTCCATTTCTTTCTCCAGTAGATCAAGGCAAACAGAGGTTAAGCCTCGGCTCTCATAGCTGGAAAGTATCTGAGACCAGATTTTAACTCAGGTCTTCCTGATTCTCAGTTCGGCACTCTGTCCAGTGAGCCACCTAGCTAGCTGCCTCCCTACAAGAACCACTAAGGATGGTTCTCCTTAACTCTGAGGGACACTACAGCGAAAGTTCTTGGTCAAATAGGGATCACCATAAGGCCACTGGTATAAAATAGGTGAGATTGCTAAAGAAAATTTCCACATTTTTGTCAAGGAATGGCTTTGATTACAAATTTCCCTCCAGGGCAGTGATTTAAAACTATAGTCTTCAAAAGTCATTCAGTCAATCTGAGCCTGGTCTCTTATAATATTAGTAGCCATGATATAGCAAGGGCTATACTTTTGCTTGGGGCATGAATTAGTAATTTACATGTTGCATCCTCATCAACATTGCTAAGAAAGTAAGACTTCCCAGTAATCTTGTTGAAGTAAGGGCACAAATTTTTGAAATATATATTATTATTATCAATCATGAACCAAAAGCAGGAAACTAACAGAACAACTTCAATTTGAAAACAACGGTTACTGGAGAAAGAAGCAAGGGCAGACACAAAGAATGAATGCAAACGTGTGGAATAGTCCATAAAGAAGAGTGTCAGAAGTGTTAAGGCTCAGAAAGAGCTCACGCTGGTTAAAAAATGCGAAGGACAACACAAAGGTGTTTTTACAAAATTCTATTTAGAAAAAGAGAAGTATCAAAGAAGAAATAGGACAATTAAACTGCTGGGGTAGATGAGATAGGGATAGCAGATGATAGAGAGAATGCACAGCTTTTTCAGTGTCTTATTTAGTGACTATTTCCTCTGTATAGAAAAATGATCACTGAACTGGAACAAACAGGAACAAATGGTTAGTAGAGAGCTAAAAGATAAGCTGTAACATATGAAAAGTACCTGAATCAAGGGAGGGAGGAAGGAAGGAAGGAAGGAAGGAAGGAAGGAAGGAAGGAAGGAAGGACCTATTCTGCTAAGAACTTTAAAGCTAATATCTCATTTGATTCTCACAATAACTGTGAGAGTCACATGCTAATATGATCACAACTTTACAGTTAAGGAAACTGAAATAGAAGTTAAGTGATTTGGCCATGATTATGTAGCTAGTAAGTGTCCAAGGCCAGATCTGAATTCAAGTCTTCCTAATTTCCAGCCTCTATCTATCCACTGAATCTCCTAGATGCCTAAGGAAGAAACCATAGCTCACCCCCTTTTATAGATGAGAAAACTGAGTCTCATAGAGCTTAAAGGACTTGCCCAACAACATATACCTAAGAAGTGCCAGAGGCACTGTGAGACATAGGACCATCCGGCATGGCATGTATGCTTCAAAGAAGATCCTGCACTCTTTGAGCAAAGCAGAATTGCAGTAGTACAAAAGAAACATATGATGCACAAATTTAGAGATATCTCCATCTCAAATGTTCATAAGAGTTATTTGTGCCCTTCTGTGGTAGTCTTCTGAGCTCATATTAGTCTGATTAGCTACAGTTGGACACTTGAACAATTGTACATTGACCTTGACATAATGATGCCATTTTGGTCTTTTTAAGTACAAAAGACATTGACCTACCTATAAAAAACTACTGGAAGACTGAAAATCTACCAGAGAGAAGAATATAAGCAGAGGATAAGTTTAAATAGAAAACAGCTTTAATGCTGCAACGAGGCAATATAAGGTTCATTTTTGTGATCATTCATAATGGTTTCATGATATCTTGTAATGCACATGCCCACTGCATGGAAAAGCAAAGATGCTAACCTTGATCATGTGATACATAGCTGATGAAATATGATGAGATAGGATTAATGGGGAAGGAAGCAGATGCTGACAGTTGAGACTATTCATTAAAATGTAAGCTACTTGCTAATAGTGATTATTGTTTTTATGTTTGCAAGCCTAGGTTAGTAGTGTTGTACACATAGTAGATGTTTAACAAATACTCATCGATGTGTTGATATCAAAATAGTATTTCTTCTAACTTTTGCAGAGCATAGAGACTAATAATCTTTTTTCCTGAAAAAAAAAGTGCTGGGGCAGAATTTGAACCTGGGTCTTCAAGACTCCAAGACCATTGCTATCAACCACACCATGCTGCCTCCTCTTTAAGAGATTAAGTCTTCTAACCTAGATAAATTATATCCCATGAAACTGAAAGAAGTAACCAGCAGCAATATTTAGCCACTTTCATGATAGCTGAAATGTTATGGATCAAAAGTAGAAGTACTTCAGGACCAGAAAAGGGTAAATATTGTTCTGATTTTTAATTAAGATAAAGAAGTCTTCAAATTGTATAGTTAGAATTATCTTGAATCCCTAAAACTACATTAGCCAGACTTCCTTTCTGTATTACCCACAATTCCTTTTCTTTCTGCTTATGTGCGTCTTTTGTGTGATTGTATCTAAGATTTGCGTAACACCCCTCTCTTGCTCTCTTCCACGTGAGGTGAGTGGGGAATGTTCCCTGTGTTCTCTAGCTCTCTCATTAAATATTAATACATCTTTATAAACATTATACTTTGGAGATACTGAATATTAATTTTAAAATCCACAAATTATAGGCCAGCAAATTTGATCTGATTACTAACATATTTCTAGGATGTATTATTAAAGGAATGCTTTGTAAACATCTAGAAAGGAAAGCAATGATCATTATGAGCCAAGCATAATTTCATCAAGAAAAATTCATAACAGGGGACAGCTGGGTAGCTCAGTGGATTAAGAGCCAGGCTTAGAGATGGAAAATCCTGAGTTCAAATATGGCCTTAGATAATTCCTAGCTGAGTAACCCTGGGCAAGTCACTTAACCCCCTTTGCCTAGTCCTTACCATTCTTCTGCCTTAGAACACATACTTAGTATTACTTCTAAGATGGAAGATAAGGGTTTAAAAAAAGAAAAAGAAAAGTTTATAACAGAATGACTAAGAGAATCAGCAGAGTGTAGTAGATAAAATTCTGGGCTTAGAGTTAGGAGCACCTGTTTTCAATTCCTGCCTCAGATACTTACTAACCATGTGACCATGATCAAGTTACTTAACCTCTCTAAACCTCAGTTTCCTCATTTGTAAAATGAAAGTTTCTGACTCAGTGGCATCTAATGGCTTTTCTAGCTCAAAATCTGTGGAGATCTCTTTATCATCTCTGATAGTCTGATAAGGACAGTTTAGTTGATAAGGAAATGACAGAACAAGGGAATTGTCTTTTACCTCATGCTTCCAGCTCTGGCTCCAGGAGCATGGAGTTTATTATATATATTTCAAGACTCATTTCACACAAAAGAACCCCCCTGAAACTTTGCAGATGCACAGAAACACAAATTATGTCACATCAAAGCACAATAAAGTTATAGTTTTACAAAGAATTTTCTTATGAAGATAATGCCGGATGAGAAACAGTCTCAAGGTTAAAAATGAGCCTCACTTTATCTAAAAGTTATTTTGCCTGAGCTTGCCACTCCATGACCTTGGGACACCTGGAACAGTTAGAGAGATATACCCACAGCTGCAGCTTTACTCTGCTGAGTGAAAAAAGGCTGTTAACTCATTAAGTGCTGGTTTACTAAGAACTTAAAGTTTTCCTAGAAGGCTATAATATTTTTCAATAAGAAAAGGTGTGGATCATAAAAGGGATCAAAAGAGGAGTCTCAGATTTTTATCTATTCTCTTTTTGGCTTCCCAAAAAATCAGTGATTCCCAAAGTGGGCACCACTGATCCCTGGTGGGTGCTGCACCAATCCGGTGGAGCGGTGATGGCCACAGGTGCATTTATCTTTCCTATTAATTGCTATTAAATTTTTTAAATTAATTTCCAGGGGGGCTAAGTAATATTTTTTTCTGGAAAGAGGGCAGTAGGCCAAAAAAGTTTGGGAACCACTGCTCTAAATCTATGATCTTTTAAACTCATTTCTTTTTGATAAGATTGCTAGCCTCATATCTTTAGATATAGTTTACCTAGATTTAAGCAAAACATTTGATGATACTTAGTCAAGTAAAGTTTGACTTATGCTCTGAATTCTGCAATCATGTCAGTAATCCATGTGTTAAATAGCCTCCTTCACCCATGGAAGTTCCCCTTCCATAAGTACAACTTTACCAAGTTCCCCGCCTCCTAACCCCCCACCCCCATAGAGGTATCAGATCATAGGATCATGGTTTTAGAGCTCAAACAAAGTTTAGAACTCATGTAGTCCAACCCCCTCATTTTAGGTAATATGTGATATCCTACTGAACAGGTCCTTCAATTTCAAATTCATTACCCTTTCCACGCCCATGGCTTCCATCTTGAAATCCATTACTTTATTCTCTGGTCTTTAACTTTTCTGAGGCACTGTCCAAGCTTCTCTCATTTTTCAGAAAGGAGATTTGGGGGGGTATATAAATTAGATTTGATTAGGCTCCTAAGTGAGCAGTTAGTGTGAACATTTTCCTCTTTTAAAGGAGGAGATGGAAGGAACAGATTCGCCATGGGTACAAGTGATATGAAAATACTGACCCTGTGAAAGGGGGCAAAATAGACATGTAAACATGGGTTCATTGGGTAGAGTTTGGCAGCCAGAAAGAGTTGAACATAAATTCTTGCCATAGTCTTGCCGCTGGCATTGAAATTTCATTCCAGTTATTCTAGTAATACTTATTCCCAGACAAATATGCTAATACTTACAGTGTATGACACATAACTGGCATTCAATACACTTGTTGAATTGTTAAATTGCATTAATATTCTGAATTTTAAAATTATTCTTGATATTCATTTTTTGTTCTTTCTTTTGGAGCCAGACCATTGCCACTGGCATAGGCAGAAATCCCATGTAAACTTGACAATCCACAAGATTAAGAATGAGAAAGCTGTGACAGTAGGCACATAAATGGATTTATTTTGGGATTTGGGGGGAGCTAAAAAATTGGGGTAAAGGTTTCCTGTCAAATTATCAATCTAATGTTCTAGAAATTGGCAACCACATACTGTGGCACAACTTCAGAGTATATTGGCATACCATGGACATTGGTATCTTGACATATCCATTGCTGGAGTTGAAATTACACTGCTTTTTATAGTAGAATGGAGTTTGGACCCATGATTTCTTCTATGTGCAGGGCTTCCCAGTGTGGAAACTCCTTACAACAATACAGGTCAACAATTGTTCTGACTTATAATCTTGGAATCTTAAGAGACATAAAGTTGGGTGGTTTGTCCAGTCACCCAGTTCATATTGCCAGAGACAAATATTGATTCCATATCTTCCTTATTCAGAGACCTGTTCTCTAGCCATTTGTCTAGCAGCAATGAAAGATTAAATGACTTGTCTGAACATCACTTAGGCAGAACTCGAACCTAGGTCTTCTTGACTTCAAGCCTGCCCTCTTTTTATTCCTATTCCATGCTACCTCTTGAAGGTAAAGCCAGGTCCTGAATATGAACTTGGACTCTCTGGACATATCCTATCCTGAATTTGATGCATTAAACATGAAGAGAGGACAGACACCTAAAGGATCCACTTCTAGAGTGATACACTTCCAATCATCTTGTCATGTTCTCCATTCCATTCTTCTATCTTCCCAGAAAGCTCCACCAACTTCATGTTTGTACAGTTAGGGTAGTTTCTATACTAGTTGTATATACTTACCATACCATACCCTATTGACCTTAGAAAAAATGACATGGTCGGACTAGATGATCTCTGAGATTAAATGGGATGATAAGAAAGAGATATGAGGGAATCAAGTCCAACACCTTCATTTTACTTCATTTCCAAGGTAGAGAGATGTTAAATTACATCCCCAGAGTCATACAGTAAGTGTCAGAGGCAGGATTTGCGTCCAAGTCCAATATTTCCAACTTTAAGTCTAGCATCCTGTAAGCTCTTATCAGTGAGTTATTTTTCTTGCTACAAATGAACTGGTTATGGTCTAATTAGTATTTTCTTTGTTCACTGCTCTCTTGGGATCAGCATTTCTACACTGGCCACACAGCCTTGTTATTATCACACTTGGTATTCTGATACTGACAGTATTCTCAGAACCAAGAGGTAGGGGAGGAAGATTGGTTTCTATATTTTTAGCTCTCGCCATAATGTCACGATATAATATGACAAATACTTGATCAAAAGCCCTGTGTTAGCTGCTGGAGATGTGGCCTTTGCCCTCATGGAACTTGCAATCTAATAGGGGGATGGGACACAAAAAGAAATAATAACTGAGATAGAAAATAGTGCATGATAACTGGATCAGAGAGAGAAAAAACAAGTGCTCCTTGAGGCCCAAACGAAAAGATTGTATCCCACTGAGAGGCAGGAGATAGAAACTTGAACATAGTTCCTCTTTTTTTTAAACCCTTACCTTCCATATTAGAATTAACACTGTATATTGGCTCCAAGACAGAAGAGTGATAAGAGCCAGACAAGGTTAAGTGACTCGCCCAGGGTCACACAGCTACAATGTGTCTTAGGCAGGATTTGAACCCAGGACTTCCCATCTCTGGGCTTGATTCTCAATCTACTAAACTACCTAGCTGCCCCCATCATTGCTTTTTCTAAAATGGCTGTTCACCCTCCTGCTGGAAATGTGGACAGCCTGAATGTCTTGTTTTATGATGCATAAAGCATCTTAGTTCATGGATAAGAATTCAGTCTCCTCTGCTTTTTCACTTCCATCTGAAAAAGGAATGCTTAGAAGCTCAGTAGTAAAGCTACTAGATCCCTTTCAGCTCTTACATATAGGGACAGTTTGCTAAGTCAAACCAAGGGTGAATTCATGAGCCTAGGTTCTGTTTGCAAAGTGGAACATCAGTATGCTTTCTCCCATATCAATGGCAGCCACTCCTCAATCAAGGGTTTTTAATCCTTTGTGTGACTTGCCCTTTGAGCAGTCTGGTGAAGCCCCTGACCAGAATCATGGGTTTAAATGCATAGTTATGTAGTACATAAGGGTGCAAAGGAAACCATTATAATGGAAATGAAGAGCTAATTTTTTCCCATCTAAGTTCATTGTCCCCAGAAATCTATCCACAGACGTCCACATAGACCAAAAGTGAAGAATCCTCCATAGAGAGGAAATTGGACTCAAGGCTCATTGATGAACCTTGAGTGGTTCATCATATGATGAGAAGTCAGTCTACCCCTAATCCCTGCAATCAGCTTGGCAGCTTCCCTTATTTTTTTGCAGACCTCCTTCAAAGTGCCCTGTAGTCATGTCTATGATTAATCCACAATTCTTGTGAGTCAAGATGCTTGGATAGTTTGTCCCAAACCTTATCATGGAAATCGTGAATAATGATTTCAGCAATGTAACTCTAACAGATATTTAATTTTTCTGTGAAATTCTCTTTTCAGATCTGGCCACTGGTTCTGCACAGTGTTTTGGTGCAAAGCCTCTTAGGTCTGCTGAAAAAGAGGAAAACACTTTCCTAGAAGGCCCTACTTCCTGGACCAAGGCTGAAGAGTGTCCTTGGGTGAGTTGATTGGATACCAAGGGGGGGGGGAGGCAGGAACCAATTTTAAGATAAATTTGATGAGCCACAACGGCATGATTCTCTAGACTCAGAGAATCTCTTTTGACTTTCACTCATAAAATACAAAAGTTTTGTGACATAAATGTTTTCTGCCTTCTTCAAGTAATGGAATAT
Organism: Gracilinanus agilis; assembly: GCF_016433145.1. NCBI lineage: Eukaryota > Metazoa > Chordata > Mammalia > Didelphimorphia > Didelphidae > Gracilinanus > Gracilinanus agilis. Next base: position 11,403,835 of record NC_058136.1, on the reverse strand, counting down.
TCCACAGAAGTTAATTTTCTAGATAACTGAAGGGTCAAATTTTGGTGAGGATGATGGTTGTTTTAACTTTGACCATTTTTTCTGAAATCTTTCAAAATATATTACATAATCTCTACTCTCTCAAATATTATTTGACCTTTTTCTACCAAAATCTGTGCTTTTTGAGGGCAGAGGCTATTTCATTTGCCTCTCTGACCCCAGAGCCTGGCATAGTACCTGGAAGAGAGTACATGACTCACGAAAGCTTCTTGAATTTATGAGTGAATAAATCCTTGCTTATTCCAGACTGTCCTTCTGAATACAGGATTCTCCAAGAGCCATGCCGTAGTGAAGGCCTCAGCATCTCTTGACATATATTGAAGCTGTTGGTGCTATTGGCTTTTGGACTTAATGGCCTAAGGCTACTATGCTTTCTGAGTTCTTGTGTCTCCATTTCTTTTTTAGTTCCTTTGTCTCTATCCTAAATATCAGTTGACCCTTGTTGCCACTCTGTGTACTTGCCAGTAGAAGTGACACCCTAATGTTGTCTTCTGCTTATGACTCGTTGTATGCCAGAAAAGCAGAACATTGTTGGAATCATTTGTAACGTAAGAGCAAGTAGGCCTCAGGTGAGGGTCTGAGGAGATTTCGTGTGAGTTAAGCATATTAGTTTTACTATAAGGACTTTGTGACACCTATTTTGGATACTCAGGGATGATTTCTGTTTGCTATTCCACATTCCTAGTTCTATTCTAGAGAGTCAACTTCCCCGGGTAAATCATCTCTGAATAAACAAGATCTTATTTTGTATGTAGGTGCATGTGTATATATGTGTAATATATATGCATATATAATATATACATATCTATTCATATGACTGCTGAGTTGCAACCAGTTTAATCACTACCCGAAAATGTGTCATGTTCCTCTCTTACTTATAAAGGATACAAGCTTATATGATGTAACTATGCTTTTGAATTGAAGATTTCTCTTCCTCAGAAGTCAGTAGACATTTTTATAATACCGTATAGGAAGCATTCTAATGAGGGAAGGCTTACCAGTGGGCCAAACAATCCTAGACTCTTCATTTTGTTTGGTTATTGTGGCTGTTGTTGTTTTAAATAGGTTTTCATTGATATCTTTTGTTTTTGCATCACTTACATAGCTCCCTAGATCCCTCCCCTCGTCACTTCCAAGAGAGCCATCCCATATAATAAGGGTTTTTTAAAACCCTTATCTTCTGCCTTAAAAATCAGTACTATGTATTGGTTCTAAGGTAGAAAAGAGGTTACCCCAAGAATTTTTTAAGAGAAAGGAAGGAGCTAGATGGCTCAGGAGAATGAGAGTCAGACCTAGAGATGGGAGAACCTGGGTGCTCAGATATGGCCTCAGACACTTCCCAGCTGTGTGACCCTGAGCAAGTCACTTAAGCTCCATTGCCTAGCCTTTACCACTCTTCCGCCTTGGGACCAATGCACAGTATTGATTTGAAGAAGTAAGGTAAAGGCCTTGAAAAAGGGGAAGATGAGAAAAAAAATCAGAAAAGTCAATTAGCACATCAAAAAAATCTGATGTATTTTGCAAAATCATACATGTATGACCCATCTCAGAGAAGGGGGAGCAAAGAGAGGGAGGGACATAATTTGGATACTATAATTTTGGAAAATGTGTATAAAAGATCATTATTACACAAAATTGGGGAAATAACATTTTTTAAAAATTTGATATGATATACAATGTTGGACACCCTTGGGTCCCCACTTTGCAAAGGATCATATGGAGGTGTCTTCTGGAGTATATCCTAATCTTTATAATTCCGCAACATTCACTTTCACTTGCCTTGAGCTGGTGGTTATTTCCATTTACATTTTTGTAAATTAAAAAAAAAAAGCAATACCTTGTGGATGGAGAACTTCTTAATGCTGTTCTCTTGCCTCTGCTTATTTTGCTCTGCATCATCATCATTTCATTGAAGTTTTACCAGGCTCCTCTATAGTCTTCATATCCATTGTTTTTTACCCCACAAACTTATCCCATTACATTCGTGTATCAGAATATGTTTAGTCATTCCCTGATCGATGGATGGGCATCCATTTGGTTCTGAGTTCTTTGTTACCACAGTATCTCATTGTTCTTGATGTCATGCCTCCTTTGACTGTGCTGTGCATTTTATTCCACTGGTGTATTTGATTTCTCATTTGAAATCTTTCTAAAAATTAACCACATTTAAGAAAAGCAAAATCTACTTCCTTCCAGTAGTGAAATCACTAACACATCAAATGCGGTGGACTAGCCAGCATGTCCCCAAGGGCAAACCCCACTTGAAAGCTAATTTTCCTTCAGGCCCCTGGAATTTGTTCTAAGAGGGTTTCTGGACCAAAGTCAGGATCTATATATAAAATGTAAGTAAAATCCAAGGATTTTTTTGTTCTTCAGAGTTTGGAAAGAAATATTATACCTTCAACTGGATAAAATTGCATCAAGCCTTGAAACATATACACCTAAAGGAGCCCAGCTTTTAAATCCTGCTTGGGAGGATTTACGATAGAAATTCTTACTCAACACTGTATTGTGTAACAGTAATAACAAGAAATAAAAAAGATATTGTTTCAATAAATTCAAACTACATCTCACAGAAAATTATTGTGGAAAAAGGGGTTATAAACAAGCATTTGAGGGGAAAAGGCCCACCTACTTTACTTTTCACTATGGTAAAGATCACAGTATATGAAACTGCAAATCATATTACAAAGAAAGAAACTGAGGCCCTTGGAGGCAAAGAGACTTGTTTAACACATATACAGGTAGGCTCCAGGTTTCAATTTGGAAGTCAGTGATCTTTCCACCATGCCGAACTCCGTCTCTAGACTTAGTTTATGGCCACATAGTACCCTAGCAGTTGTTGAAAAGTAAAGCCACAGTCACATTGCTAATTTTTTTCTCCTCTACACACAAAAATGAAAGGTTGATTTTGGTTATTCCTTTCTGTTTTTTTTTTAATTAGTGCATTTTTAAAAATTCAAGGTACTTCCCAACAAACATTCAATGAAAACACCCACGCAAAATTGTGTGATCGCAATTGATAGTCCAGGCCACTTCTCACCTTTCTAGTTAACTTATTATTTATAGAAAGGTAGACTGTGGATTTGAATTTTGATAGAATGAAACCAAAATCATCTCGTGTTTGCCTTAAGCTTTGTCCCCTTTCGGTGTTGTCTTTATATACACTGTTGTGATCACTGTGTTCATTGTTCTTTAGCCTCTGCTTTCTCAACTATGCATCATTTGATATATCAGTTTTCCCTGTTTCTCTGAATTCTTTGTATTCATTACAGTAATATTTCACTACATTCAGATTCTATAGTTCAAGAATTCCCCATCATTGGGTACATATTTTGTTTCTATCCTCTTGTTCTAGCAAATGATGCAGCTATCTTTTTATACACACAGGTCTTTTCTTCCTGTCATTATTCTTATTACCAAGTAGTGGCAAGTCTGGGTGAAAGACCCAATTTCATAATTTTCTGCATAATTCCTAATTTTTTAGATTGCATATAGACCAATTCACTGTTCTACCAGCAAAGAATCAGCATACTTGCTTTTTAACAGCTCCTCCAACATTGAATTTTCCCATCTTTACTAATTTGATGAATATTAAGTAATTCCACAGAATATTTGCATTTAATGATAGCTAGCATTTATATGGCACTCTAAGGTTTCCAAGCACTTTTCAAATACTATCTCATTTAATCTTCAAAAGAGCCCTCTGATGTAGAAGCTATTATTATCCTAATTTTGCAGGCAAGGAAATTGAAACCAAAAGGACTTGCCCAGAGTCATACAACTACTAAGTGACAGGCAGGATTTGAACTCAGTTCTCCCAAACTCAAAGTACTTTATTTATTTCTGTGATAAATGCCAATGTCGAACCATTTTTCAGATGTCTATTGCTAATTTGCATTTATTATTTGGAAAGTTTTTTTATCCTTTTGCTCTTGAGGGAATGTCTTTTGATTTTATACCTCTGTGCCTTTTCACTATAGATTGTATATATCAATTTTTTATTGGACATACTTAGGACAAAAATATTTCCCATTATATATATTTTTTCTGTGTAAAAATTTTAGAAAGTTAAATAACTGAGCTGGTCTGTTTTGTGTTTTATAATGTCTTGTATCCTGAGTTTAGTTATAACCTTCCATTCTCCTCTACATGTTTTTTTAGGATGTGACTTTTTATATTTAGGTCATTTTTTTCCATTTGGAGTTTACTGTGATATAGATATATTATGTGATACTGATTTGAACATATATATTTCATCAGACTTTTTCTGGTTTTGCTGGCAGTTTTTGTCAAATGGAGCCACACCCTAAGTTGTCTTTATCCCAGGGATTTAAGGAATACAAAAAATGTCATGTGTTTTTACTTCCCAGATCTTACTTATCTATTTTTTTAAGCTGATCTACTTTCCTATTTTTCATTCAATACCACATTGTTTAGATAATTGCCATTTCATGATAGAATTTGAGATTTGTTGATAGCAAGGTCCTTCATTGCTATTTTTCTTTCCGTTGATATTCTTTAACTTTTGTTTGTCCATATGAATTTTACTGTTGCTTTGTCTACTTCTATTATTTCACTGTTACCGTATTAAATCTGAAAAGTTTAGATAGTATTATACTTTTTTAATCTGTTGGTTCTTAGCAGCTGTGAATGTTGACTATCTCTACAATTATTTAGATCTTTTGTTTCTGGGGAAATTGTTTTGTGGTTGTATTTATATAAGTCCTGTGTGTATTGGTAAGCCAAGTTCTTGATATTTAATGCATTTTATTCTTGTTCTAAATGGAATTTCTTTTCCTTTCTCTTCCTCCTGGGCTTTGTTACTAATATACAGAGAAGCCAACAATCATTGTGAATTTATTTTGTATTCTAATACCTTACTGAAGTTATAAATCAATGTTTTGTTGATTCTCTAGGGTTCTCTATGTAACCTATCATATCATCTGTATTTATAGGTAATTTTGCATCTTTGTTGGCTATGCTTCTTGTTTTCATTCTTTTTTCCCCCTTGCCTAGAGCTAGTAATTCTATTACAGGCCAAATCATAGTAGAGACAGGCAGCATCTTTGTTTCACACTGTCTTACTGGGAAATCTTACATTGTTTCTCCATTATAAAAAATTCAAGCAGTTAGTTTTAGATAATTGTATTTGATTATATTATGGAAAAGTCTTTTCATTTAATCCCATCTTCACACATTCCAATGCCCTTACAAATTTTTAACATAAACAAGTGCTATACTTATCAAAGGCATTTAATGTATCTACTGATAGATTCAGGCAATTTTGTTGTGTTCCTTATTTATATAATTTATTCACCTAATAGGGTTTTTTTCTAATGTTGAGCTAACTTTACATTCCTAGGAGAAATCCAACTGGTTAAAATGAATATTTTGGAACATATCTTTGTTGCTTCTTTGCTATATTTTATTTAATAGTTTTATTATTAATTATTTACTATTTCCTGGCTAATATTTTATTTAATATGTTTGCATCCATATTCATTAGTGATATGCAATGCTAGAGGGAGTTTCCATATCAATTTCCCTACATTGATGAAATCATAGGTCTAGACCTTCTCCAAGAATGATTAGTCATATTCTGTCTCCTTTGTTACTCTAGTTTGGTTAAGAGCATTGTATTTTTCTTATAGAAAGCGTTTTCATATTCCTTTTCTTCTATATTTTTTCCAAGCAATTTGTGTGGCAAAGAAAAAAAATTTAACAAGTTTGGTAAAATCTACTAGAAAATCCCTTTGAACCAGGAGACTTTTTTCCCTTTTTTCTTTTTTTGGCATGGGGGTGGTTTCACTTGACAGAAGAGAGTTAAATTGTTACTTTTTCTCAAGTAATGCAGTCCAATTAAGACAATTGGATTTAGAGTCACAACCTAAGTTCTAGTTAGCTCTGCAAACTATAAGACCTTTGACAAATCCCTTAACCTTTCTAATCCTTAGTTTCCTTATCTGTAAAAATGAGGGATTTAGACTTGATGATTTCTAAATTATTTCCAGTGCTGAATCTATAATGAAATTATTATATATCTCTGTGAAATTAATTTGTTTATATCTTCTTATATCTGTTTTGTTCATTTGGATATCTTTGTTTAATAGATATTCTTTTTTAAAAAGTTTTCAGTGTTATTCTGATATAATTGAGTATAGTTTTCTTTGATAATTTTGGGAATATTTTCATTCCATTCTTCATAATTTTCCCCTACTTTTTTCATCTTGGTAACTTGGTTTTCTGCTCTCATTTTTTAAAATCATATTGTTATTACACATTTTTTCCTGTTTTATTAGTTCAGTAGTTTGGTTTTTTTTAACATGCTCTACTCTTAGCTTTTCAAAATTTCTCATTTTGTGCTTAATTGGATAACACATTGGTTGGTTTTCTAGGTTTTTAAACATTGCATCCTCAACTCATTTATTCCTTACTTTTTGTTAGTAGTGTTCAGAGAGATATAAAATTTCATCTAAGGGCTACTTTGAATACATAACAAGATGTTAGTATGTTATCTCTTAATCATGATTATTTTTACTATATTCTTTCTATAATTTTATTTTGACTGATTCATTGTTCAGGACATCATTTTTAGTCCCCATTTAGGGCTGTGGCTAACGTTCATATTTACCTTGTTGGATATAATCGTACTGTGTTATGGTCTGTAAAATTGTTTTTAATATTTCTGCTTTATGTTATGCATTTCTTATGTCTTAGCTTGTGATCAATTTTGGTAAAGGTGCTATGTGTCACTGAAAGGAAGTGTGCTACTTAATATTCCTATCCATTAATCACTGTGGTGCTCCTAAATGATGTTTTTTCCCCCAGGATTATGTTTAAATATGTAATTTCCTTCTTGTTTACTTTTATGTTAGATTTAGCAAGATCTAAACAAGGGACTTTTATGTCTGCTATACTTATTACTTTCCTACCTCAATATTTTTTTTTGTAAATTAGCTAGTTTTTCTTTTAAGTAATTAAATGCTATGAAATTCAAGTATATATATTTTAATATTGACATTTTTCATTATATATGGCACCTTTAAGTATGAGTTATGCTGTTTCTCTTGACAGTATTTATTTTAATGTTGCCTGATGATCAATCCTGCTTTTAGGTGATTTTACTGAACTGTAATAAGTTTTAAATATATCTCCTAATTTTAAATCTGTATATATCTCTGTGTTTTAAGTGCACTCTTTCATGCAGCAAATTGTTGGGATCTATTTCTGTATAATACAGTCTTCAACTTGCTTGCATCTTATTGATGATTTATCCCTTTAACATTTAAACTTTTGGCTGCTATTTGTTTTTCTTTCCTTCAAATCTTCTTATATTTACCCATTTTAAAAAATCATCATAGGTTCCTGAAGCTTATTTTGCTTTAACAATCCATAACTACTCTCCTCCCTCAAACACAATATACTTCCTTCTTCTTATACTGCCAACATTCAACTCTTAAGTACTATGTTCTTCCTTACACTTCTTTTGATCAGAGCAGAAGAAATGGCCCTCTCTCTCCAAGCCTCCCCTTTTTTTACTTCTCCTCTCCTCCCCCTTTCCATACCAATTTCATATGATCATCCTTCTTGGGATTAGCTCATAGCTTTTTTCTCTTTTCCTCAGTGACCAGTGGATAAAGTGGAATTTCTTGAGAATAATAACATCATCTCTTCCTTAAAACATGCACATGTTGGATGACTATTTTTTCACATTCTTTACTTTTTAATCTTTGTGAAATTTTTATATACTGAGCTTACATTTCAAATATGATAAAAACAATTAACAATAATGTAAAATTTAATAATTATAATAACAACACTTATATAACACTTTAAGGTTTACAAAGAGCCTTATAACTATTATCCATCTTATCGTCCTATTAACTTGAGAGATATATCTATTATTTTCCTCACTTTATAGATGAGGAAATTGAAGTAGACAGAAGTTCAGTGATTTGTGCAGGGTCAGATATCAAGTAAGGGTTTGAGGTAGGGTTTGAACTCAAGTCTTCTTGCCTTTAAGTCTAGCACTCTGTCTACTGTGCTGCCTATTCATTCCTGGCCTTCTCAAGATTATTATAAAATCGGTAATCCTGATGAAGATCCACCTTTTTTGTATTGGCATATTCTTAGCTTTGCAGGATATGTTATCCTGAGGTATGAGCTACTTCCCTTGCTTTTCAATATGTCACATCATGACCTTTTCTTTAATTAATCATTTTGATAAGTAATTTCATACAACTCAGACTGGCTGTTCTTCTTATCACTTTTTCAACATTTTCTGTGGCTACAAAATTCTAGATACTAGTGATTACATATCTGAGTGAATTACATATGGGGTTTCTCTCTCATGGCATCCCATAGATTTTGTAGTACTTTGTCCTCTAATTCTAATACTTTCAGAAAGTATCATTTTCTGAAATACAACATTCATGAGTCTTTATTTGATCATGGCTATTTTTTGTAGCAAGAAAATAATTTTCAGATTATCCACATTTAATAATCTATTGCTTTGATTCATAGGAACCTCATATTTTGCCCCTTCTTCCAATTTTTTCTGTGTATCCTGTCTTTAGCAATCTCCTTTTCAGGATCCATTGCTTTATTAAAATTGTACACCTTTGATTCTGAAATGTTGATTCCCTTGTGTTTTTCTTTTTTTTAATTATTCTTTAAGAACTCTAATTTCCCTCCTTTTTTAGGTCTTTTATTAAGGTCCTACCTATTCTGGAGCTTCTTTTATTTGTTCACTTATAATTTCTGAGTACTTAAGTTTTATTGTAGTATTGGTGCTTTTATCTGGTCATTTCTCCTTCATTTCTTTAACAGCATATTTATTTTATTTAGATCACTTTTTGTTTATTCATTTATTCATTTTCTCCTAGTTTTTATGAAGTTGTCCTTATATGGATTTGTTTGCCATTCTTTGACTTGGCTTGGCATACTTTTTGCTGTTTGCAGTTGATAGAAATGAGCAAGGAACAGACACAGCCACTCACTGCGTCATTTTCTGGAAATCACTGATTTGTTTTTGTTAAAGAAATTTACTGTATTTCTTGACAGAGTCTAGACCAGGGGTTGGCAACGTATGGCTCTCGAGCCATATCTGGCTCTTTTGAGGGCCAGATATGGCTCTTTCTGCAGGAGCCATAAAGTCCATTTTTTTCAGGCGCTGTTACAGGAGCCGCACTGTGAGCACTGTACGGCTCTCACGGCCAAAAAGGTTGCTGACCCCTGGTCTAGATTATAGGTTAGTATAAAATGTGACAGATGTTGTATAGTGGAAAGAACAGTGGTTTCAAAGCCGAAGGGCCAGGCTACATATCCAGACTCTGCTACTTGCTTTCATGGTACCTAAAGTAAGTCTCTTTCCCTTCTTAGGGACTCAATTTCTTCATCCATGTAAAAAGAATGTATGATATTTCATGACCTCCAAGATGATTTTTAGCTCTAAAACTTAGGAGTTCCATAAATGACATTTCAGTTAAAATGGTGGGCAAATAAACTTTCTGACCTTTAGTTTAGTGACCAGATTAGATATATGATAATAGTGCATTTAGGGAAAAGATGGTGAATTGTAAACATTGGGAAAGTAGAGTTGTACTTAAGTATTTTTTAAACCCTTACCTTCCATCTTAGACTCAATCCTGTGTATTGGTTCCAAGGACAAAGAGAAGTATGGGATAGGCACTGGGAGTTAAGTGACTTGCCTGGGGTCACACAGCTAGGAAGTGTACTCAAGCATTCACTATTTTCCAAATGTAGTTTGCAACTATGATTTCCAGGATGAATATTTTGAGCCCAACCTAGCAGGAAAAGAAATTGATATGTCCAGAGAGGGGCATTGACTTGGATACAAAATTATCATTCATGGAATAAACCTACATGAAATGAGTGAAATGTGTCTCCATTCATGCTTAGAAAAAAGGAAAAGAGAAAACAAGAAAAACTAAGGAAGTGAATGAGATATCATAAGAGAACTGTGTTCACATTTTGGGGCTACATGACCAGGGTGCATGCAAGTACCAATGTTGGATTATCTTACCTATTATAGAAGACTTGGTCATTGCAACCAAACTCTAAATCTGCCTCCAACAAAAAGAGCAATGGCTCATTCTACATTATACAGACTATAGCCATCTGGTATGTTCCTCGCTACCTGGCACTATTTTCTTTGGTCCTCTTTTCAGCAAGAAACTGGTACAAGATAGTAATATAGGTACCTCTGGGATGGAGCCAATTTTGTCTATAAGTAATATTGCCCTGTTTAACCAAAGTAGACACATCCTAAATGTAGTTTCTTCTTGGTACAATCAAATTTAACATGAGAACAGTAACACCATATTCTAACCCCTTCTGATAAGTGTGCTCCCGGAGCAAATTTTAGTGTGTTTAGAATTTAATATGGGTGAGTGAGTGAGTGAGTGAGTGAGTGAGTGAGGGTATGTATGTGTGTGTATATATATGTGTATATGTGTATATATATGTATATATATATATATATAAATGCTTATTGGATTAGAGATATACACCCATACATGCACCATTCTGTCTCGCTCTCTGTCTCTGTTCACATCCTGATCCAGGGAGGGTACTGAAATATTCAAGTCAGTTCAAATACATATGAATAATATTCCTTGAAGAGCAGCTATAGCTTGCATGTAAGAATGGATTCAATTGAAAAAACAGTAATAATCTCTCACATTTCCATATGGCTTTAAGATTTGCAAAATATCTTTGACATGTAATCTCATTAGACCCTCACTAGTCCTATGACGTAGTTGCTATTGGTCCCATTTTGAAGATCAGAAAAATGAAGGTCAGAGAGATTGAATGACTGGAAGATATTGTATAGCTAGTGAGTATTAGAGGGGAGATCCTAGCCTAGGTGTTCTCAAGTCCAAGTTCCTTTTAGTAGGTGAATAATAACTCCTTTCACTGAGAAATAGATAAAATACTTGGCTGCAAGATTGGGCTAAAAGACTATTGTTGAGTTCTCCAGCGCTTCCTTGTTGCTATAACTTAGGGGAATTAAGCCAAGAGTCTGAAGAGGATATTTGGACCATAATATTTAGTTTGGCTGAAGGCCATAATATGGCTAAGAAAAGAGCTTCTAGCATTATTTCTGTAGCTTTTCCTTTGCAAGACTGGCTGTCTTAATCTCTTTTCTGATGTGCAGGAGAGAGTGGTACCTAGCCTACATTAGTGACAGTAGCCTCTGCGTGTCAGAATTCTCGGAGCAGTAGTAGCTAGAAGAAGCAATCTGGGAAGCAGCATTTTCATACATTTTGTCATTCTCTCTAGCGTCCCATTCCTGTGCTTGGATCCTACTAATTTCCCTATGACTATTTCTACAGTCCTTGTGTGTCTGTGTGCAAACATGTTCCTGCTTTTATCTGCTTTGTCATGTATATACATGCCACTGAGATCTATCTTAGAAATTTGGACCAGCTAAATGTTGCCTGAGCAGTTATTAGCATTTAAATTCGTTGCATTATGGGGCAGAGTTGTTCTGCTGTGCAGGGGGTTTTTTTTTCCTCACTCCCATCCTTATGTAGTTTTTCGAATAGCTTAATGGTCCATCTGGATCATTTCCTCTACAAGAGTTTAATTCTATTTACTAGTTTTGTCATCTGCAGATTTCCAATTTAAATATTTAGAAACATCACATGATGGCATCTTGCTTAAGTAGCTTAATGTAATTGTTTCAAAGGCATGTACAAAACATGCTCTGTGACTTACTCTATGAAATGTTAACAGGAAGTTAATTTATACAGCAGTATAATAAAGCCCCTGCAGATCTAGGTATCTCTCTGATATCTTGCACTGCATGGGACATCAAACAGGAGCAACTGGAAAATATGCTTTCCTCTCACCCTGCTGGGATTACATTTCAGGACTGGGTATAAGGATGCCCATCTTATACAATGGTATCCTAATTATCTACCCTAGGATGGGAGTAATACGCCCTTAAATGTGCCTAGAGTCTAGCAAGAAGGATGAGCTAGCAAGAGTGATGCTTAAAATTCAGTGATTAAAATCCAGGGCTGAGTTTTTCAGGTAAATGGGAGTTTTTCAGGTACTTCCCCATTTCATCTTCTGTGTCCAGAGACCTTTACTCTAAATCAGATGTTTCAATCATTATAAAAGGTTTATTAGTGGCAGCTGGGTAGCTCAGTGAATTGAGAACCAGGCCTACAGATGGGAGGTCCTAAGTTCAAATCTAGCCTCACACACTTCCTAGCTGTGTGACCCTGGGCAAGTCACTTGATCCCCATTGCCTAACCCTTAGTGCTCTTCTGCCTTGGAGCCAGTACACAGTATTTATTCTAAGGCAAAAAGTAAGGGTTTATAAAAAGGTTTATTAGACAATCAATGACATCTCTTGGAAACCAGTTGTTGAATTTTTGCTCCTAAAATATAATGTTACAACAAGGACCTACTGTGTACAGACTGCTGTACTAGGAGCTGGGGGGGGGGGCGGTATATAGCACGAATAAGCCAGAATCTTAGCATAAACGAAGCTAACAACCTAGTGAATGGTAGAACTCAAACATCAATCACTAGAACGTACGTCATAAGTAGAAGTGGTGGTATAGATAGAGGGTTGAATTTGTAGTCCAAAATTCTGGGTTCAGATCGTCGGTCAGTTACTCTCAGATTGTGACTTCTGGTAAATCACTTGCCTCAGTTCCCTTATTTGTAAAAAATGACAGCATTGGATAACGTTGCCTCTGATCTCTTTGCTGATCAAAACCTTTGATCCTGGGAGAAAGGGACAACCAACTGCTTGGTAGGTTTTGAAGGGGAAGGCTGGGGAAGGCCATCACCAATCCTGAATATCAACATTAACTTTTGATGTGAGTTCTAAAGGATCAGTAGGAATTGGACAGGAAAAGAGAAGGAGTTTGGAAAGGCACGTGCTCTTTCTCTCTCTAGAGAGGGAAAGAAAAGGTGAGCAAAGGCTTGGAGCAAAGGGATACACCTCATTGGGAAATGGCCACATCTAGTTCAAGGTTTTCCCACTCAGGATGCTTAAGGTGCTTTTGCTAATGGCCCGAGTTTAGACTAAAATGCTCTGGCTTTCCAGATTTTTGCTTCTATCATCCTAACATTCTAGTTTTTTGACAGCTCGACTGGGAGCGAGGAAGCAGCAGTGTATTGCAAGAGGACGAGGTCCCTGTCGAAACCCCCAGCTCGTGCAGCGTTGCTATTCCACACAGCTCCCAGCTAATGCATTTCAGCCCCTGTCCTCCAGAGACCTGGCCTGTCATTCACAGTGAGTGACACTCAGAAGATAAAAGCCCCAGCTCTTTGGTAAAAACAAACACACACACGCACCAAGATTTGGAAAACATGGAGTTGAATTTGGGGCTGGTTTATTGAATGTTTAATTAATCAAACACTGTTATTGAAATAGCATCACTGCTGCCGCTGCGGATGGAAGTAGCATTGTCACCAGAGAAGAAGCGATGCTCTTTGTCCTTGGAACAGCAGGGTCGCTTTGTTCATCGTTTCCAATTACTGGGAAGAAAGGGGCCCCACACCTGATGCAGGGGAGCCGGCTCCCGGCGTTGGTCCTCCCATTCTTTCTGGCCAGCATTGTGCTAGATTTTTACCAGAGCATTTAAAATTATGATGATGGCTTTCTTGCCTTGCTAAGGCTATTCCTAACTAGGGGATGGGGAGGGGCTGGCTGGGGTGCATGACAAGCCGGAGAAAATACACACATTTGCTTTTCACATGCACAAATAGTTATTAAGCTCTTACGGTTCTATGGTGGCGACCCATCAGGCATGTGTGCTCATGATCCTGAAAGCTACGTGCATGCATGAATGTGTGCTCACACACACACACACACACACACACACACGCATCTGAAAAGGCAAAATAAAAGGCCTGGAAATATGCTGATGGAAGCCCTAACACTTTATTCCTTTACTAGCTATTTTTTGTCATTGTTTAAGTCTCTTTTTCTCACCTAGCTTTTCTTAGGCCCCGAGTCTATATTGTTGTCTAAAGAAGTGCCTGCAAATAATCTGTTACTCCTGCAAATAGCTCCATACTCGGTTTTTTTTAAGGGGACGAAGTCATTAACCAAAATTTCTGACCTTTAGAACATTCTGAAATGCCTAGCAGTGTCCATTCTGTTGGCTCATAGGTTCATTACCTTAACAGACATCATAGGAGTTAAGAACAGGTAGGTGCAAAGGATAAATATGCCTTTTACCATAAACAATCTTTTGGAAGAGTGCAGCTACTTTAGTATTTGGTACAAAATCCAAAAGTAGGAGAAAGTCCTTCCAGCGTATATGGGGCTAGTTTGCTGTGCAGCAGCAAGGAAGAAAGAGGTCCTTTTCTTCTAGCTGCAAAGGAATAGCTAAGCAGTCTAGTTCTCCCATGTGAAAATGGGCTTTCAGAAATCTCCACATTCCAGCCTTTCTTCCTAGGGAGGAAGGTAGATTCTTCTCCCCTTCTGCTGAAGGGTTTAAAGCAGTGATTCCCAACATGGGTGCCACCGCCTCCTGGTGGGTGCTGCAGTGATCCAGGGAGGCAGTGATGGCCACAGGTGCATTTATCTTTCCTATTCATTGCTATTAGAATTAAAAAAAAATAATTTCCAGGGAGCTAAGTAATATTTTTTCTGGAAAGGGGGCGGGAGGTCGAAACAATTTGGGAACCGCTGGTTTAAAGGGAGGAGTCCGACCCAAGTATTCTCTTCTCCGGTGTCAGACCCAATCTTAGTTGTGGTTCCCAAAGCTATATTCATTGTAGAGCGGCCCATAACCAAAAGAAGGGAATCCGTCTGGCGGTACCATAGTGTCATTATCATACAGAATCATGACACTGCTTATTTTCACTCATATTCATTCCCGATGACCAACCTACTTTAAGCTATGTGTTGTACTAGGAACTTGTATAATCAGAAATCTTGAACCCTTGGACTTCATCCCCCAGAAGTCCTTCAGTATTTCCCAGAATTCCTTTTAATCTCTCCACCATGTTGTGTGGTCACGTTTTGTATATAGTTGTGGGTAACTCTGCCTCTCTCTCTCTCTTTTCCCCCACAACCAAGGCTGGGTTTCTTTCTACTCTAGCTTTTTTTTACTTTAGTTATTATTAATAAAACTTTATAAAATATAATACTTAGTTATTGTATATTAATTTTAATCTTAACAAACTCTAGGAAAAACTAATAAAGATGGCACTGCTAGTAACTGATGATATGATCATGACAGCTAACAAAGGTATGCTGCTTTAAGGTCTGCAAATAGTTTTACAGTGATTAGCTCATATTATCCTCACCATGTTCCTAAGAGATATGGACTATTATTATCCCCATTTCACAGATGAGGAAACTAAACCTGAAGGAGGTTAAGTAGTGCTCAAGATCATATAGTAAATGTCTGAGGCGGAATTTGAACTCCGTTCTTTCTGACTCCAGGGCTAATGGCACTTAGCTGCCTCTAGGCAAAGATATTTTTAAATCGTCATTCAGACCCCTCAGCACTTCAGTAATCTGTTAGGTTATGTCCATGTCATGTTAGGCTATGTTCACAATAACAGAGAAGAAGGGGATTGGTTCCTCATATGGATCGTCCTCACAGGTTAAACAATAGTGGTCCCTTATATGGTACTTCATGCATTTTAAAAACTCTCTTCATATAGACAACGTCCCCAAAGTCTTAGCACGGTTTTAAGCTACTCATGAAACAGTAGCCTCATGGTTCACAACTGCACTAAGACTTTTGGGACATGCCATATTCCTCTCTTTTAAGTCTCCCACTAACCCTCTGATGCATGCACTCCAGATAGTATTGGCTCTGTTTGTCAGAAGAGGAAATGAGCTTCAGAGATAAGAAGTGATTTGCTGGTATTTGTCCCAGGGATGATTTAAACCTCCAGGTCCAGCACCCCATGCACTGTGCCACATTGCGTCTCTACCGTTGCTTAGACATTTGATTGTTCCTTTATTTCCACATGACAGTGATGATTCCTGCCCCCTGTTAAGCCAGCAGGTATGAAAGAGGCTAATGCAATCCTGCCTATAACATGATTGGCATTTTTTATTGTGCATCAGTTATATGCTAGGCATTTAAAACAATTACCATATTAAGGACTAGAACTGCACAGAGATAAGCCATATGGATTCAAGGCTGGTCACAACAGCCTTCAGAAATGCACTTTCAGTGGGGGAATTACCCAAGTTAATCAATGAACACCTGGCCTGCTATGTGCCTGGCCTTGTGTTAGTCGATGGGGTGCTATGAGAGAAGTAGGACTCTCGTGCTCTGTTTTTAAGGAGCTAATCAGGGAGACAAGACTAACACACGTGAAATCAGAGAGAAATGCGCCAGGCGCCTGGTTAATGATATCTGCCTCTGCCTGCTTCCTAAAAAGAATTCAAGACAGAATACAAAATTAAAACAGATCTCAAACAGGACAATTAAAAATAAAAACATAACCAAAATCAGGGAGAAGAGGAAGGCAAATTGATGGTACCCGCCACCTGGGATGACTTAATTACTGCACCTGAGCCCTCATTTTAGCTTTGGGGCTCCTCCTTACGAAGGCAAAAATGGAAACACATTGGGTTCTCCAGTTCACATTGTTAGGTAGAAGGGCACACCCAAATGTATGTGAAGGCCTACAGAGAGATGTACCCAGCACTTTTAGGAGGAGTTTGTGTGGGTGGTCATCATTATGGACATCGAGCAGCATGATGGACACATAATGGCTTTCTTTGAAGGTAAGTTCCTTTTGATCTTTGCACCTTGAGCTGCTAGCAAGATGCTATGTGCATATTAGGCACTTTATGAATATTTGCTGAAATGAATCGACTGGCATTATTAAATCTTAGCTTAGGTGAAGACATGAGATAATATGGTCCAGGCATGTGGTTTTCACTTCACCTTGCCTCTCCAATCAAGCCACAAAACGTATTCATTGCCTTCATTTTCTCACCTTCAAAATCTCTTTTCAACTCCTTTTCAGTGGTTTTTCAATCCTACCACTCGACTGAAGCTGTTCTTTCTAAAATACCAAGGGCCCTTAGGCTGAATCTGAGAGCCTATTTTCAACCTTTATTCTTCTTGTCCTCGTCTCATTTTTTGACGCTGCTGACTACTCCCTCCATTTCTGGATAGCCTTTCCTCTCTAGGCTTTCACAACTGCTCTCTATTTTTTCCCTTACCTCATTCACTATTTCTTCTCATCCTCTTTTGCTGGGTCATCATCATTGTCCAAATTCATAAATCTAGGTGTCTCCCTGAGTTCCATTCTGGACTCTGTTCCCTATTCTCTCCACACTCCTCTCTTTTGGTGATCTCATCAGTTTCCATGGACTCAAGTATAATGTCTATGTAGGTGACTCCCAAATCTATATATCCAAAATTAGAGAGGCATAATCTCTTTTTAAAATCAGTTTCACATCTCCAACTTCCTGTTGAGACATCTCCAATTAGATATCCCTTAAGGTTCCCAAATTCGATTTGTCCAAAATTAAAATTATTATCTTTCCCACCAAATTGATCCTTCATCCAAACTCCCCCCACCCCTTTTTTTAAACCCTTACCTTTCGTCTTGGAATCAATACTGTGTATTGGCTCCCAGGCAGAAGAATGGTAAGGGCTATGCAATAGGGGTCAAGTGACTTGCCCAGGGTCACACGGCTGGGAAGTGTCTGCAGCCAGATTTGAACCTAGGACCTCCCGTCTCTAAGCCTGGCTCTCAATCCACTGAGCTAATCCCCCTTTTTTTCAAAGGGCACCACCACCGTGGTCAAGTTAATCCTTAAGTCTTCCTTCTCCCCACTACACCATATATCCAATCTTTTGATAAGTCTAGTTTGTTCAGTCAGTAATATTAAATAATGATATTGTTTGTATTCATCCTTTTCTTTCTACTTACATGGCTAGAACTTTATTTTACCCTGCTCTCTAGTCAGCAAGCTCCAGTAGTTTCCTGTTATCTTCAGGATCAAATACCTATTGATTCCTATGTCACTTAAAGCTCTTCATAACCTGGCCTTTCTATTCTTATATCTGATTCTCCTCCTTATACTCTTATGTTCTAGCAACACTTACGTAATTGCATTTCCCCAAATGCAACATTCTATCTCCCACGACCTGGTCTTTGCTCTCACTGGTCTCAATATTAGGAATGCACTATCTCCTCACCTTCACCTGCTAGTTTTCTTTATTTCCTTCAAGACTCTCATCAAATCCAACCTTCTCCTCAAAGCTTTTCCCAGTCCCCCAAGCTGCTATACATTTCCATCTATTTTGTGTATATTTTCTATCTACATAGTTATCGATATGTTATTTCCCCCATTTGAATATAGGTTCCCTGAAGGCAAAGACTGTATTGTTGCCTTTCTTTACACAGTGTCTGAAATATAATAAACGCTTAATAAGTACTTTTTTATCTGGATATCTGCATATTTTATCTGGAATGTTATGACAATCTCCTAATGGGTCTCCATTTCCATTTTCTTCCCTCTATAATCCACCCTCCACACAGTTACCAAAAAGATCTTGTAAAGTCATAGACTTGGAGCTAAAAAGAACCCAAGAAAGGCCATCTAGTCCAAAACCCTCATTTTATAGATGAGAAAAACTGAGACTCAGGAACAGGAAGTTACTTGGCCAAAATAACAAAAACAGTAAATGGCACAGAGGGAATTTTGGCCCAATTCCTAAGTCCCATGTCCCTAAGAGAATCACTTCCTGCCTATATGGTATTATTTCTATCTCCACACTACCTGTGTACAATATAACCCTACTTTCTTCCTTCTCGGATGTGATTATTTTTTTAATTTAATGTTGTTTTCTCAATTAATAACATTGACTTTTTTCTCCCTCATCTCCCTCTCACTGAAAAAGAAAAGTAATATCCTTATAAGAAATATGCACAGTCGAGCAAAACAAATTCCCAAATTCTCTATATCTCAAAGTATACATTTCATTCTGCAGCCTGAGTCCGTCACCTCTCAGGAGGTAGGTATTATGTTGATCATTGCACTGATCAGAATTCTTTAGTTTTTCCAAGTTTTATGTCTTTTCAATGTTGTTATGGTTTAAATTATTCTCCTGGTTTGGCCACATTATATGCTTGGGTTCAATAGAAGTCTAATCAGGTTCCTCATTTTTTAAAAGAAATATAGAATCTGGGGGCAGCTGGGTAGCTCAGTGGAGTGAGAGTCAGGCCTAGAGACGGGAGGTCCTAGGTTCAAACCCAGCCTCAGCCACTTCCCAGCTATGTGACCCTGGGCAAGTCACTTGACCCCCATTGCCCACCTTTACCAATCTTCCACCTATGAGACCGAATACACCAAAGTACAAGGGTTTAAAAAAAAAAGAAATATAGAATCCAATTACCTTTGTGCACCATCATTTGTTAAGTTCTCCCCCCAATTCATGGGTACCCAACCTCCAGTTCTTTGTTACCCCAAAAAAAGAACTGTTACAAATCTTTTTGTACATATGAGTCCTTAATGATTTCTTTGAATTCTTTCTGGTCATGATATCACTCTATCAGAGGATAAGCACAGATTAGTAAGTTTTAGGACATCCTTACAAATCAGTTCCTAGAATATGTGGATCAGTTCAGAGTTCCAACAATATTACATTAATGTGCCTGTTTTCCCACAGACCCTCCAGCAATATTATTTTTCATTTTTTGTTGTTGTTAATTTTGATGATCTAATAAATATGAGGTACATCCTCAAAACTTTTTTATTGAATTTGATTAATTATTAGGGATGTGGGATTTTTTTAATATGGATATTGATAGTTTGGATTTCATCTTCTGAAAAGTGTCTTTTCATATCCCTTGACCATTCATCAGTTGTGGGGAATGATTCTTATTCTTATAAATATGAATCAGTTCCCTCTCTATCTTGGAAATGAGAACGTTAGCAAAGAAACTTACTGTGAATATTTTTCTCCAGTGACTTCCTTCCTTCTCATTGTAACTGCATTGGTTTTGATTTGTAATTAATTTGTTTTAAATTCATATATATAAATTCATATATATAAATTTATAGACATATAAAGATTATCTATTTATCTTCTATGATCTTCTCTATCTCTTTTTTGGTTATGTACTCTTTCCCTAAAGGGGAAAGTATTTAATTCCTTGGTCCTCTGATTTGTTTATGAGGTTACCCTTAATATCTAAGTCATGTTGTCATTTGGAATTTATCTTGCTCTAGCTTGTATGATTTCAGTCTACTTGTAATTTCTTCCAGACTGCTTTCACATTTTCCTAGCATTTTTTAAATTAAAAATGAATAACAATTTGGGTTGACTAATTCCTACTCCTAACAAATGAGATCTTTAGGTTTATCAAACATCAGGAAACTATGTCCCTGTCCATCTGTTGATTTTTTTTACCTAATATATTCCACCGATCAACCTCTCTGTTTTTTAACTAGTACCAAATCATTCTAAAACTTTGTAATATTATTTGAGATTTTTTACTACTTGGATCTGTCCTTTTCTACTTTTTTCAATAGTTTTCTTGATATTCTTGATCTTTTTGTTTCTAGAGATGAAATTTTCTATTCTTTTTTTCTAGCTCTATAAAGTAATTTTTGGTAGTGTGATTGGCATGGCACTGAATAAAGTCATTTGGGTAATATGGTCATTTTTGCTATATTGCTTGACCTGCACATGAACAATTAATATTTCTTCATTTATTTAACTCTGTCTTTATACAAATTGTGTTTTGTCATGTTATTCTTCTAGTATCTGTGCATCTTGGAAGGTAGTCTCTCAAGTAATTCTGTGATGCTGTGATTACTTTAAATGGAATTTCTCTTTCTATATCTTTCTGCTGAGTATTTTTGGTGACATACCAAGATGCCGATGATTTTGTTGTTAATTTTTAAAAGAAAAATTTAGGTTCTGGGTTAGAATTATTATTAACAATTGTTTTTTGGCTTCAAGGCATTATAGAAGAGCTAGGCAATGGGAGTTAAGCAACTTGCTGTGGGTCACAGAGCTAAAAAGTATCTGAAGCTAGATTTGAACCCAGCACCTCCCATCTCTAGGCCTGGCTCTCTATCCAGCGAACCATCTAGCTGTTGTGCTGATGCTTTGTGTGGACTTGTTTTATATACAATTTTGGGCAATTTTGCCCACAAGAACCATTGATTCCAAAATCTGAGAAAGGGTTTAGTTCACAGATAAAGGATTAAGTGTTCTTTCACCACCATCACCCAGATTTCAGACCTGGGCTGGTAAAGTTTGAATGGTAGAGGAGAAGGGTAGGAAACCATTGATAGGAGAGAAGTTAGTCACATATTTATCAAATGTCTACCATATACAAGGAAGGCCCTGTTCTAGACAATTGCTTTTTGGGTTTGGAGAAGAGCTCATGATTGGTGACCCCTGAACTTTTTATTTCAATAGAGTGTGGCTGAAGTATATACCATTCATTTCAGAAGGAAGGAAAGAAATAGCCAAGGAGACAACTAGGTCAAGCGAGGGATTGTGGGCTTTTTTTTAAGATAGAGGATGTGAGTATTTAAGGAGGCACCTGAGGAAGAGGTTAGAGGATACTGCTATCAAATCTGAATGAAATTTCCTATCTGTAAATCTCTAGAGAATGTGGACTATACAAGTTGTACATAATGCCAGTCTTTCAGCAGGTAGGTGCTTTGCCCACTTACCAAGCATTATGGCCTCCCCAAGAAATGTCCTTCAGTTCCCCTAGAGCAGGGGTCGGCAATGTATGGCTCTAGAGCCATATCTGGCTCTTTTGAGGACCAGATATGGCTCTTTCTGCAAGAGCCATAAAGTCCATTTTTTTCAGGCGCTGTTACAGGAGCGGCACTGCGAGCACTGTACGGCTCTCATGAAATTACATTTTAAAAAACATGGCATTTGTGACTCTCACGGCCAAAAAGGTTGCCGACCCCTGCCCTAGAGAAATAGTCCTTTGTAGTCATCCAGAGTTTGGCCCCCAGTATTGCCATTTCTACCCAAAAGCCTATTTGCCGTGCGATAAAAATGATTTCAAGACTGTTGATAATTAAAAACTAAACTTGTCAAGGAAGATCAAATCTTGTGGAGATTTCCTCCCTGTTTTGGTCACATAGGCTTGAGAAAGATGACAAATGATTGGGAGATCTGGTGATCCTTTCCCAACGAAAACATGGACTTTGAGATAATAACTTGATATTACTCTGTTTCAGAAACCACTGTTTCTTGCAAACCACATTCTTTTGGGGAAAAAAGAATGCTAATATAAAGAACTCCCCTTCTTTCCAAATTTCTGGAATCTTTGTTTAATATTCATGGAGATCTTATTTTCTTGCCATCACTTAGAGACTGCAAAATTCACCTGTCTCCATTTTTACTTCCACAATTTATCAGAGAAGTTGTGACTCACTGAAATGTTTTCCTCCCAGGCCTATGTAATATGTTTAAACCTTTTTAAAAAAATATTAAACCTCCTATTAAGCTGCTGAGGTGGAAGATAAGGGATGTAGAGCTTTCAAACATTTAAATCAGTGATTCCCAAAGTGGGCACCACCACCCCCTGGTGGGTGCTGCAGCGATCCAGGGGAGCGGTGATGGCCACAAGTGCATTTATCTTTCCTATTAATTGCTATTAAAATTTTTTTTTAAAAATTAATTTCCAGGGAGCGAAGGAATATTTTTTCTGGAAAGGGGGCGGCAGGCCAAAAAAGTTTGGGAACCACTGCTTTAAATTTTGTTCTGCAGCTGAAATACTATTCCAATGTTGAGTTGGACATTTGAGCATTTACAACTGGAGTCAGACATTCTCTGAATATACACAACATTGCACTGGGAGTCTGGTACTAGTCCAAATAGTCATCATAGAGGAAAGAAGAAAGAGGGAGAATAAGCTGAAATTAAAGGGCTGCTTGTGAGTGACTTTTTCTATTAAATTCCAATGAGCACACATCTCTGCCATGGAAGAGTGTACCTCCATGTTCTTTAATAACTCTACAGTAATCACAACCACCGGTCGAAAGCAGACTATGCAAAGATGAATTCATTTCCCAGCTGAACCCTAGGTTCTCTTCAATCAGAATCTTTGCAATCACGGAAACATCATATTTTACTCAAAACAAAACAAAACTCAACAAACCAACAAAGAGAAAAATGAGACAGGCCCCTGAATTTCTGTCTCTAAGGGGGAGACTAAGGAAACAATCTTTGCCCTCTTCGTTGTTTGCCAGTGAGGCCCCTCAGCAAGGGCTTAATTTGATTATGCCTTTGCTAAGGCAGCCAGCGATGGGCCACATCCTGAGCATCGCTCCATGCCCACTCTGAAAAGGGGTCTCTTGTGGATGCTTTCGAGAAAACATGACCCAGAGACATTATGCTGCATATGCAGCTGGAGATACGAGCGCCTGTTTCTTTAACACTTTATCATTTTATGACATTTTAATTTCCCAGTGAGTATGATTAATACTACTGGGAAATAATTTATCACTAGCACTAATTCATCTCTAAAAATCAGCCGGCAGTGGTTTTGAGATCTTGCTGATATTTCCCTTCATTTGTTACGTTGCCGTGCCATCATTAATACCATATTTAGCCTCCTTGTTGACAGGTATCACATTGTCTAGCTTTAAGAAGAGTGTCCCCTACAGTTCAAAGGCATTTGGGTCCTTGGGAAACTAAATTATGCTAAAGCAATAGACTGGAGCGCCGAAGCCTGTTCTTGGCCATATGTTGGAAGCAATCAGAAAGTTGAAGTTGCATCTCTCCGGTGTTTATTCTGCTATAAAAAGCATAATCTCATGAATCATGTGGCACTGTAATGGAGAAGTTTTCCTTTTGTCTTTATTTCCCATTAAATCTCGCTTGCAGCTTCGATGACAGCAAAAGTAGGTTATGCATATGAGCCTAAATCAGAAATCACTTGCCAAGAAATCAACGTTGGGGGCATGATTTAATTTGGCCTTGCTGGTTCTCCCGTAGAAAAGAAACTTCTCTTGCTTCCGCTTCCTCAGTCGGAATCTTGCTTGATGGGGATGTACACAACTCCCTCGAAACAAAAGACAGGCTGACGTGGACGTGGGCATCAGTGTGTTTTCTGCCGCCTCATGGGCGTGCAAAAGAAACAGAGCTTGGGAGTGCAGTGCATGGGGGCCCCATCCCCCTCCCTACCCGAAAGCCAAAAGAAATGCTATGGAGTAGCTAACCTTTAAAAATCGCTAGATTTTATTAAACTGTAATAACAACAATAATGACAATAGCACTTACTAAGGCTACGGTGTTTCCAAAACCCTTTCCATATGCTATCTCATTGGATCCTCACAACAACCCTGGGAGGTGGATGACGTTACTATTCCCAGCTGGGCCTCAGTTTCCTCATCCATAAAATGGGTAAGTTCTTACGGCAAGATCCAAACTTGCTTTCCTGATTCCTGTTAGCTGCCTGCCTCTGGGACTCACCAGAACCATTGAATCCCAAAGCTTCTTGTAGTCAAACCTAGTCCTAGCTATATCAGCCAGAGACGGTCCCCACAAAGCTGCTTTTTACTGGCCCGTGGTACACTCACTGTACACGGTACACTGTCTGACTCACTCACTGACTGACCAGTAATGCTTGTCTCATTTTGAGCCTTTTCACAATAAGAAGCATCAGTTTACAGAATCAGATGTTAGTTACTTCCTTTTGAAAGGACTTCCCATTTAAACTCTATATGGCTAATAGGTATCCACTCATTCCACAGTGTCTCCCCCATTAGACTGTAAGCTCCTCAAGAGCAGGAATATTTTTCTTTGTATCTACAGCACTTAGCACAGCATTTGGCTCGTGGTAGGCACTTACTAGATACTTGCTCATCATTATGAAACTGATCATGGTGATGAACTGATGTTTGTTGTATGGAATAATGACTCCTGGACTTGGAATCAAGAAGCTACTGGCTCATGCTCCTGAACAAGACACTTGGTTGAGTATCAGTTTTCTCATCTGTAAAATGGGGGTAATAATAGCTCATCCACCTTCTAGTGAAATAACATGCATAAAGAACTTAAGGAAGGCATATATTAGTAGATGTTACTGTATTGCCCTTTCTATCACTGTTACTGTTGGAATGGACCTGTTATTTCATAGGCATACGGAGATCCTGAGGAGGATACTGCCTTGCGCAATGCAGATCATTACTTTCTCTGAGACTTGGGTATAAATGCCCCCTGAAATGTTGTTTCACCCAATGCCATGTTTCCTCTAAATGAATTAATATGTACCAGTACTTCACAAAGTATAAACATAGCTGTCATTGTCTAGAGGAACCCAGTGGAGAAAGCAAGTCACTACTGATTTGGAGGTAGGGACATCAAGGGGAGCACAGTATTTTCTTTCATTGGGGGTTCTGGGAAGAAATGCGTCGTCAAATATTATTAAATGGAGTTTTGTGCTAAGAGCATGAAAAGCACCATGGAATATGCTCTATCATCCCTCCTAGCCCATGTTTCTCCAATCCTCTCCTTTCCTTCGAATAGCAGGGGATCAGGAGAATGGCGCCCAAGGGGACGAAGAAGGGTCATTCAGCATTCCAGTTAGTTCCTTTCTCCCTAGATTCCCTGTTCTGGAAATTTGACTCCCACTTGTCACACATATTCTCTCCTTGGAGTTGTAAGGGAAGAGCTGCCTGGAAGTTGAGTGAGTACTTCCCAGAGTCCATTTCTGCAGGAGTTGCCAAAATATTAGTCATCCACTATAAGTTTGCATAAACAGCCTTAGCATAGCCATTTATTAAGTGGAAACCCCTGTGACTAATTCTTATTAGACTGTCCCCATCAAGCATTCTCTTCTGAGCCCTGCAGGCAAGAGCCAGCTGTGTTGGTGGTGAGCTTTTTTTGATTCTGCCTCGTGGTACTTAACTTTGAGTCATGGTAGGACTCTCTAGTCGAGGCACACAGGTCTTTCATCCAAAATTCAGGATGACTCACTGGGAATCCTAATCCAATTACTATTCACCTCAGGGGGTGGGAATTGATGCTTAGCCTGACACTAGGCTCACTAGTAAATGAAATGGGACCTTAAGTAGGAGCTTCTGCTCCCCCTCCTTCTCCTTGATGGCTAGGTAGGTGGGAGCCATTATCTTCGCCTTGCTGGATTTGGTAGGGAGAAAGGGAGAGGAAAGAACAGATTGGAGAATAGATAGTAATAGTAGGAGTTTGTCATAGCAGCAGGTACAGCCGTGAGACCACTTGGAAAATCTACCCCCTATCCCTTTTGGGCTCCACTTGATGGCTGATTCCAGGGAACAAAAGGAAAAAAAAAACTAATAAAACAGTAACTAGAAAAGGATTGTTGCTAGCAGATAATAGTAATAATAATAAAAGCAGTAGTAATAGATAATAAAAGATGAGCCTTAAATAATAACAAAAGATGAGATGAACAAGCTGAATAACAATAATATCGAAGATTAATGATGAGAGGCAGTGTTGTATGGTAGTTAGAAAATGGGCTTTAGAGTCGGGAAGACCTGAGTTCAAGGCCCACTTCTGACACCTCTGCTGAGTGACCCTTGGCAAATTAATTCCTGATTTCCTGTCACCTAGAGGAAAGCAAAGGAAATGAGGGCAGGGTGTGTCAGAGAAGCTATGCTTCCTCTGGTGTTTTTCATCTTCTCAGAACTCCCTTACCTATGAGGAGCAGCATCACTGGCATTCTTTTTACAGCCTCCAGAGAGCTCAAACTACTGCTTTATATGTAGTGTGGAATAGAAAAGAGATTCCAGTAGAAGGTAAGCTCCCCGAGAAGGCAAGCGGAGTTTTCAGTTTTCTCTTTGTGACCTTTTTGGGAGCTAGCGGGTGGGTCTTGACTTGGGGTTCACAAACTTGCTTAAGTATCTTGATAACTATGTTTTTTTCAAATATAATTGGTTTTCCTCGTAATCTTATGCATCTTCTGTGATGCATTTAAAAGAGGCTCATAGACCCCCAGAAATGCCAAAGGGCTCCAGGTCACAAAAAATGTGATAAATCATTGCGCTGAAGCTTAGCCCAATACCTGGCATGTAAAAGCTGGATAATCAACACTATGGTATTTGTTAGCCATGTGCCTAAGGGCAAAACCTCCTCTTTCTGGGCCTCAATTTCTCCATCTGTCAAATGGAAACTGATCATGCTGTCACTAGAAGTCTATTGTAAGGAAAGGCCATTGCTCTTGGACTCCAGACTCCAATGACTGGACTGGAGCTTTGACATGAGACATGAGATTGACCTAAATCCTTCCAGTTTGGGGGCATGGTAATTTGCTTCCATGTTTTTCAGTTGCAGTAAAGTTTTCCCTTAGGCTGCATGGAGCCCTGTAATGAAATCAGATTTACTTTGGGGTCTGGCTATCACATGGGCTGTGCAGTTTGGGTTGTCAAGGTCTTCTTAACAGGGAACCCCATCCGATGACAGTATTTCAGAGGACAAATGTGGGGCATCCCTGGCCTGCAGGAGTAAGTTCTAAGCTCTCCTAAAGTTAACAGGAACATTCCTGCTATTCAGAAAGCAGCAAGCTACATAAGAGAGGGTCGAGAGAAAGCTTGCTTTACTTACCAAAGGCTGTAGCATAGGGCAAAGAGCTCGAAGTTGCGAGAGCTAGCTTCCAGCCAGGCCTCTGTGACTTGCTTGTTTTGTGAATTTGGGCAAGTTGTATCCTTTCTTTGTACTCTGTAAAATGAAGGATTTCAAAGCACCCTCCCAGATCTAACAGATTCATGTAGGTTAAGTGTGGTCTGAGGCCACACATAGGACCCTCTGATGGGAGGTCAGGGAGGAAATGCATCATCAAATATTATTTGATCAATTTTTGTACTGAGGGGGAAAAAAAGCACAATGAGCACAATAGGGTATGCTCCTCCCATTCCTATTCCTCACATTCTCTCCTTTCCTTTGGGTGGCAGTGGATCAGGAGAAAGATGCCAAAGTGGAAAAAGAAGGGTCATTAGTCATTGCAGTTAGTTCCATTCTCCCCAGATTTCCCACTCTAGAGTTCCCAAATGGCTCTCACCTTTCACATGTATTTCCTTCTTGGAGTTACAAGGAAAGAGCTCCCTAGAATAAGTTGAATGAGTAATTCCCAGATTCAAAGATCATCTAGTTCATCATTTTACAGAGCAGTAAACTGAGTCTTGTAGAGGGGAAATGAATTTTCCAAATTCACATATCGTAGCCTAGATCTAGAGCAGTGATTCCCAAAGTGGGCGCCACCGCCCCCTGGTGGGTGCTGCAGAGATCCAGGGAGGCGGTGATGGCCACAGGTGCATTTATCTTTCCTATTAATTGCTATTAAAATTTTTAAAAAAATAATTTCCAGGGGGCTAAGTAATATTTTTTCTGGAAAGGGGGTGGTAGGCCAAAAAAGCTTGGGAACCACTGATCTAGAGGGAGAAGGGCCATCAGAGGCCATCTAGTCAAAACCTCTCATTTTACAGAGAAGGAAACTGAGAGACCAACAATGTTAAATGATTCAGAGTAGAGAATTTGGAAGGAGTTAAGGAAGTCCAACTTGTTCTTACTGTAAACTGCCTCTAAAGTCAAAAGTATTTAATCCTATTTCTAATGCTTGCTGCCTGTGTGACCTTGGGCAAATCTGATCACCTACCTGGCCCTCAGTTTCTCTCTGAAAAATAAGAGTATTAGATTAGATGGTCTTTGAAGTACCTTCTATTTCCATACTAGACCTGAGTATATTATAAAGAGAATGAGGTAGAATTATGGTAGAAAGAGACCTGGGGGTCAAGTCCTGGTTCCAGTGCTTATAAGCTATGTGACCATATGCAGGGCCCTTGATCTCAATGAACCTCAATTTTCCCATCTGCAAAATGGATATGAAAATGTTTTCAACTATCTACTTGCCAGGGTTATTTTGCAAAAAGTCCTTTGTAAACAATAAAGTATTAGAGAAAAGTGAACCATAATCCTAATTGGGTGATTTTAGCTTTCTTTTGTGTATTGCCTTCTCTACCACAAGCTCTTTGAGGACAGGGACTATTTTCCTTTTTTCTCATTTCTATCCCTACATTTATTTAGGTATCTCATATATACACATACACACACATATTTATTTGCTTATTTATTTGTTTGTTTGTTGTGTGTGTATGTGTACATACTGTGTGCATGTGCCTGGAACATTTATTGACTTGTGACTATTTGCTGCAACAGTGGTATGGATCACTGGGTTAGAATTTTCATGGCTGGCATGGAAAATGAACAGCAAAGACATGGGCCTGCAAATAACAGGTATCCATTTAGAAGGAGATCTAGGTACAAAGCTCTTTTTTAAAAAAATCATTCAATATGCATTTATTAAGTACCTGCTGTATGCCAGGTAGTATGCTAGGAACTGGGGTTAAAATACCAAGAATGGAAGAGTTCCTGGCCTCAAGGAGCTTACGTTCTAGCACGAAAGACAAGTATGTGTGTGTGTGTAGGTATACATGTATTTAAAATACATAGAAAACAAATGAAAAGTTTGTTGGGAAGGCACAAGTCACCGTGGGGTGTGGGAGTGATCAGAAATACGTTTGAAATCGTTATTAAAGCCAGTGTTTTGAGCAAGATATTTTAAATGCTTGTAAAAGAGCCATCCATGTACCTTGCATCCAAGGGTCATAGGACTTAGAGCTGAAAGGGACTTTAGAAACCATCTCATCCATCCTCTGCTGAAAGTGAGAGGGGAAAAGACTTCCCCAAGGTCACATAAATAGAAAATAGTAGAGCCAAGATTCAAATCCTCTTTTGAGGCTCCTACCGTCTTTAGAGTGTGTATATGTACACACATATACAATATACATACATGATATACACAAACCTACATAACTATATAGACACATAAATGCACATATAACTATATAGACATATAATTATAGCTATAGATATAACTATGGATATAGATATGACTATAGATAAATACACACACATACACACACACACACACACATACACAGAGATATCTACAAGGTGTCCCCAAAGCCTTAGTGCAGTTTGTACTTAGATTGTAAGCTCCTCAAGAGCAGGGACCGTCTTTCCTTTTTAGGTATTTATATTCCCAATGCTGAACACGGTACCTAGCACATAATAGTCACTGACTAACATTTATTGACAATTTGCTGAAGCACCGATATGGGCTACTGGCTGGGTATTCTTGTGGATGACGTGATAAAGGGATGGTTCAGAGCTGTATCTGATTGCACCCTGCCCCCTGCCCCAGTAGCTTGTAGATTCTCCTTATATGTTTTTCTTTATTTGTATCTATTTTACATATCTTTGTATACATACTTGTCTCTCACACTCTTTAAGAGCAGGGACTATTTTATTCTTGTGTTTGTACATATATGCCCCCATACACGCATATATGTATGTATGTATGTATATACCATATCATAAAAGTCTCCGTGCCCTTTAAGCCATTAAATACTTATAAAAACTTCATACATATATATATATATATATTTGAAGGCATATATATACACACATATATATACATATACATATATATCCTTTTTTTAAAAACCCTTACCTTCTTGTCTTAGAATCAATGCTCTGACTCAGTTCCAAGGCTGAAGAGCACTAAGGGCTAGGCAGTGGGGGTTAAGTGACTTGTCCAGGGTCACACAGCTAAGTGTCCGAGGCCAGATTTGAACCCAGGACCTCCCATCTCTAGGTCTGTCTCTCTATCTAGTGAAGCAAGTAGCTGTCCCCTCTAGAGATCCTTTTTTATTTTTTTAAACCCTCACCTTCCATCTTAGAATCAATACTGGGTATTGGTTTTAAGGCAGAAGAGTGGTAAGGGCTAGGCAATGGGGGTCAAGTGACTTGCCCAGGGTCACACAGCTGGGAAGTCTCTAGGCCTGGCTCTCAATCCACTGAGCCACCCAGCTGCCCCCTGTAGATCCTTTTTAAAAGGTTCAAGAAAGGTTTAAAGAAACTTGAGGGTGTTCATTCCCTGGAGAATTGTTCGTGGGAAGTTAGGGACTCTCCAGCTATATCCTTCACCAGAGGAAAGGATCCCCCAGAAGCCACATGCCATCCTTTTTCCACACATCATTCCAAAAATTCCTTGGTGGCCACTGCCTAAGTAAGAGCCCAGGGATCACCCCTGGCCTGTCCAAGGGGGCCCATGCTTATGGAATGTTGTCACCGTTTGCCTCACATATGTCTACCCTTCAAATGCTGAGCACGCTGAAGTGAATGGCCCTATACAGTAGATTGATTTGTACCTTACACATCCAAGAGTGTCTGGTGGACTCCTGTCTCTTGGGCCTATATTCAGGAATCCTCATCACATCCTATTCCAATCCCATTCTGGGGAGAAATGACCTGAAAAATGTTACATTCTGCAGGGACCTGGTCGAACTGGAAATACTAATTGGCTTGGACAGGGATATCATCGTCAAAATTTCCACTTATAGTAGCTCCAAGATGCTGCTGGGAATATATTGGGGCAACCTCTGGTCTTCCTGGAGGCATGGGGAATGCTACAGATGAGCGCTCTGTTCTGGGCACATGGATGGGAGTTTATTTTTAAGAGCTGGAGTAGCAGTTGATAGGCTTTTGCCTCTCCCTCTTTGTCCGAAACTGAACCTTCAGAATCTGTTTCTAGAGGCCCACCCTGCTGCATAAACCATCTAGGAATCAGTGGAATTGAACTTTGAGATATCATTACAAATAATAGGCTATCTACTGCCCAGAAACCAAAGACATGAATCTAAATGTTAGATTCCATGCCATCGAAGCTGATTTATCATTTGTAGACAGTGGAAGAGATTTTTACCCATTATTTGTAAGCCGTGAAGGGAATTTTTTGGCCTTTTTCTTTCTCTTTTTTTTCTCTTTCTTGGAAGCAAAGGGCACACATACTATCATCTCACAGCTACAAGACCCAATGTTTTATTTAAGATGTATAACCCTGCGTCAGACCTCAAGGTATGCTGGTGTTGATTTTTATCGTATGATGGAGGAAGATGAGAAGTTAGTGATAATATTTTGATATTCTCTGAGGGAGAGTTCCGAACTTGCTTAGAAAGCTCAACTCCTATTGTCGGTCTGGGTTTATCACAACCAAAAAGCATTATATCGGGGCTTTGAAGTTATATTTTAGAAGATATGGTCTAGAGTACAAAGCAAGCCATACGGGGGATTATTTGATCACATTCTTGCTGTATTTCAGTTCACAACATTGACAGGGAATGTCTTCATCTCAAAAAAAATAAAAAAAAAACAAAACAGAACAGAACAGACTAACTTAGAATGAGTTGCACAGCTGAATGACTGGTAGCCTCTATACACATATTTACATTTCCACTACTGGATTGTGTATTGAGGAAAGTGTTTTACTATTGAGAGTCGTCAAATAACAATCATTTAGAAATCTGCTCTTTGCTGGCCTGCAGAGGCAATGGAAATGAAATCCATGAAGCCTGTGTGGGGACTTTGTGGTGTCTGGGTAGGAAAATTCCAGCTTGATGAATATTCATTGTAAATCTGGAAATCATACAGTATTCATGGCTCATAGTTGGAAATGTACCTTGGAGTGATAATATTTTACCAGCTAATTCTCTTACTCTCGATGTAAAGAAGTAATGGTGGTGGTGGTGGTGGTGGTGGTGGTGGTGGTGGTGGTGGTGATGATGATGATGATGATGATAGTGGTGGTAATAGTGATTATATCTTAATTCTTAGAAGTCATTTTATAAGTAGGAATCACCAGCTTGGCAAATACAGCTACATACTCAATGTATAAATAGAAGGGAAGAAAAAAGAAATAGACTACCTTGCTTAGGATGAGAAAGGTCACAAGTTTATACCTCAAAAAATATTGTGAAAACATCTCAAAATATCTTACTATTGGCTTTCTCATTCAAATGAGAGCCAGGAGAACTATTGCTCGATCAGCTACAGAAGATCTGGGAGCCCAAAGGCTAAATGACCAACCCAGAATGGGGATAGTTGCACCAAATTCATTCAAAAATTCTGATAGTGTGACTCAACTGAGTGTATAAATTGCATACTTATTTAATTTCCTAATGACTCAAGGCTGGGACAGATCTAGTACCTACCGCACTAAATGAAAAGCTGGATTCAAAAAAGTTCTTGTTGTACTAAAATGATGGGGTAGATCCTGTTTGATGAAATCAAGTTCTTCAATTACTCTAGTAATTCAGTCTTGAGTTTTTTATTCCAAATTTCACAAAACCTAAGGAAATAAGCATTTCCATATACAAAACAAAAGACGATAGTACAAAAATGAAGCCACAAATCTCCTATATGTTTAGCTTACTTTTCTTCATAGGCTAAAAATGAGTCCCTTCCAGTAGTATCCCAGTCCCTTCTGAGTCATTTGAAATTGTTCTCTCTGCTACAACTTCCCCTGACACCTCCCCCTTCCTTTGTGGGAGGCGTCAGAGAAAGTATAAAAGAGAAAGTTTTGGGCGCCTTTTCTCCCTCTCTACCCTGAACTCTCACTAGCTCTCTCTACCCTGGAGAGTCTGCTCTGGAGCCCAGAGGCTCTCGGATCCTGAGCTCTCTCTTGGCGCCTTTTTCCCTTTCTATCTATGTCCTAGTTTTTCCTAGACCTTCCTCTTTCTAATTAAAATAAAACCCAGCTATTCTAAACCCTAGTTGCTCTCTGATCTTTTATTTGAGACCCTGCAGGGCTCTGGTTAATTTCCCCTGCCGGGGCTGGAGACCACTACCTTCCTTTCCCTTCCTCTACCTTCCTCTCTCCTTCCTCCCATTCCTCCAATCCTCCTACCTTCATCCTTTCATCCCCCTCACAATCCTCATCCTCTGCTCATCACAGAAGATATCGTCAAGGCGGCCAACATGTACATATAAATTAAATCTTTCATATTTCACCTTTCTATTAACTTTCTGGAGGTAACATTCATGTTTTATTCTTCCAGCATTAATCTTGTGCCTCTGTATAATGTTCTCTTGGTTCTTCTTATTTCACTGTTTGTTACCTTGTATAGTTCTTTTCAAGTTTGTTTTTTAAATCAATTTGTTCGTTTCTTATGGTGCAGTAGTGTTCCATCACAATCATATGCCACAATTTGTTCAGCCATTCCCCAATTGATGGGCATCCACTCCAGTTCTAATTGTTTGTGGGTTTTTTTGCTAAAAAATAGTTTTTATGGTACTATAAGTAGTGTTCGACAGACATATATTGATAGAAAGTTTCAAGTTAGGTAAACAGGAGAAGTAGGGAACATGAAGCTAAGCCTTAACTATTGTCCTTGTGGCCAGATGAGTACTTCTTTTCTTTCTTCTGAGGCCTTGGGCAAATCACTCCAAGCCTTTTTGAGACCCAGTTTTCTTGGGCTTTGTTTCCACATCTGTCACTTGGCAAATGAAGATACCATCTTCAAGATGTTCAGTGTCATCCATTTCATACATGTATGATGATGCTCTTGCAAGTGTGGTCCCATCATTACTGAAGGCAAGTAATGCTATGCTAGTGGGATACCTATGGAATTGATACAATCATTTCTTGTTGAATGGATCCCAAATTAACACATCCATCAGATCTACCTGTAGCAAATATATTGTGAATGGTGAGAAAGGAAATGACATTAACAGGATAAATCTGCTCTCTGTTATTTTCCTTCAGTCTGTGACATTTGAATGCATATTTTTTCTTCTGTACCTCAGGACTTGGTTCCAATATTTAACTGCCACTTGGCCTTCAATAGAGCTTAACACATAACCCTGCTTGCTTGGAAATGCCCGTATGCAATAAGTCTGGTACTTCAGACTAGACTCTCTTCTCTGCTGCACATAGCCCATATTCCTCAAGTCCCATACCAACACTCTCCAACCACAATTAATCTCCAGACACAAAGAGCGTGTAAACCTTTTCTGGCTGAGAAAAGGTTCCTGCATTAGGAGTTCAGAGATCCCACAATGTAACTGTTTGATTCCAACTTCCAGTAACCATAACATTCACTCCTAGCCAATATCCAACACATCTAATAGGTGCATCATGAGTTCCAAAGAGGTTTTCTTGATCAATCTTCAAATCATGCATTTTCGACTGATGATCCGATCCCCCACTCCAAGCATGTGTTGGATCATAGAATGCACAGTTAAGGACGGCACCAGTGTGTTCGTATTTGAGGTGTATGGTCTTGGCAGGGTCATTGTAGAGCCGAACAGAGGTGTCCCAGGATGAGATCAGCAGGAACTGGGATGTTCTGAATTTCACCGAGGAGATACCATCTTCAGGAGGTTGGTTCAACTCGAACTTATTGGACGCAATCATCTTGTAGTTCCCTCTCAGACTACTGTCCATTGCTCCTTGACACCTTCAGGTTCTAATTTTTTGCCACCACAAAGAGAGCTGCTATATTTTGGAGCATGTGGGCTCTTTTCCTCTTTCCCTGTTCTCCTTGGGAAACAGACCCAACTGGGTCTAAGGGTATACAAAATTTTATACTTTCTGGTTAAAATTCCAAATTGTTCTTTGAAATGGTTGGATCAGTTCACAACTCCATCAACAGTGCATTAGTGTCCCCATTTTCCATATCTCCTCCAACATGTGTCACTTTGCCCTTTTGTCATTTCAATCTAGTCTGATGGATGCGTAGTGATATCTCAGAATTGTTTTGGTCTGTATTTCTCTAATCAGTAGTGATTTAGAGCATTTTTTCATATGCTTATTTATGGCTTAGGTTCCTTCACCTGAAAATTGTCTGTTCATATCTTTTGCTCATTTATCAGTTGAGGGTTAGCTCTTATTCATATAAATTTGACAATGTTCTCTATGTATTT
Source organism: Gracilinanus agilis (assembly GCF_016433145.1). Lineage (NCBI taxonomy): Eukaryota > Metazoa > Chordata > Mammalia > Didelphimorphia > Didelphidae > Gracilinanus > Gracilinanus agilis. The sequence continues at coordinate 11,368,025 of NC_058136.1, read as the reverse complement.
TACATTTGAGATCTTTATCTGAGATGCTGTGTATAATTTTTTTTTGCCCAATTCTCTGCTTTCCTTCTGATCTTGGCAGCATATCTTTTATTTGCATAAGAGTTTCTTTATTTTTAATTAGATTTATTTTTTTACTTCACAAGCATTTATATTCTCTTTGCCCTCCCCCACTGGAAATACAAAAAGAAAATCCTTATAGTAAATACATATAATCAAGCAAAACAAATTCCCCCCCATTAGCCAGGTACAGTAATGTATGTCTCATTGGGTACTGTTAGGAAGTAGACAGCATACATTGTGGCTGCTTATGGCACTGATCAGTTGTAGTTCTGAATGTTGCTTTGACCAGAGAGACTGGTCTCAGAGTAGCTAGGTGACTAAGAAGATAAAGCATCAAGCCTGAAGATGGAAGTCCTGGGTTCAAATTTGGTCTCAGACACTTCCTATCTATGTGTCCCTGGGCAAGTCACTCAACCCCCACTGCTTAGTCCTTACTGCTCTTCTGCCTTGGAACCAATACACAATATTGATTCTGAGTCGGAAGGTGAGGGTTTAAAAATAAAGAAAGAAAAGAAAAGAAAAAAATAATTTCCCCCTTGCTAGCCTGATGATGAGTCTGTGAATTTAGGCTGAGAAAACAGCCATATAGTCAACCACTGATTTTCTACTCAAATCCTTTCTATCTTCATAGGAGAACCAAAGTTTACACTCTTTCGGCAGCACCTTTGATAACTGAATCATTGCCAGACAATGGTGACACATTTGAGTCAGGTAGTTGAGGAATAAAATTTGATGAACTCTGATGACAGCTCCAAAATGATATTTATTAGAGATCAATAAATGCAAAGTTCTACTCTTGGAGTCAAAGAATCAAGGGCTTACATATTGGATACTGGAGGTATGGTTAGACAGTCAATAAGCATTTTTGAGTACTGACTATATGCCAGGGACTGTGTTAAGTGCTGAGGATTAAAAAAATTAGAAAAACAAAACCTTACCTTCAAGAAGCATGCATTCTAATGGGGAAGATAACATATAAACCTCTGTATATATTGAATAGATGAAAGTAATTTTAAAGAAGAAACCATTTGTAACTAAAGAGACTCGAAAATACCTCCTATAGAAGGTAGGATCTGAACTGAGCTTTGAAGAAAGCTAAAGAGAAGCTAAAGAAGATATGAAGAGGGAGGACAGTCTAGGTATGGTGGATAGCTAGTACAAAGGCACAGAGATGGAAGATGAAGAGTAACTTTCAAGAAAGTGCAAGTAGGTCAGAGTTGTTGGATCATAGAGCATATGAAAGAGTTAAGAAGACAAGAAGAGGACAGATTATGGAGAGCATGAAATGCCAACCAGAAGAATGTGTATCTGATGCTGGAGGTGATAAAAAGCCCTTAGATGTCACTGGGCTGGGGCAGGGGATAACATGGTTAGTCCTGCACTTTTGAAAAATCACCTTAGCAACTCTAAATGAAGGGTGAATTGGAGTGAGGAGAGACTTGAGGCAAGGAGATTGGTGAAATGGCCACTGTAGTGGCACCAGGGAAAAGGTGCCAAGAGCCTGAACAAGGGTTGTAGTTCTCTATGCAATTGGAGAATGGGGGCGGGGGGATCTGGAAGCTTAGATGAGTATGAAAAAAACAATCAAATGAAGTCAACAACCATTTCTTAAGGAACAACTATAAGGCTAGCGTCATACTGAGCCTTGAGGATATACAGAAAGGTGAAAGCAGTTGCCCCTACCCTAAGAGCTCACAGTCTAATGGGGGACACAATATGCAAACAACTATATACAGGTAAGATATACACAAGATCAACTGGAGATAACATCAGTGGGATATTCCAGGCAAAATACCTAATGTGGAGTTAGGCTACTTTAACAGAAGTAGAGTATCCAAAAGTAGCCAAAATGGGATCAGAGATATTTTCACTGTACTCTACCTTCATCAGACCACATCCGTAATTCTGATCTGGGCCTTACTTTTTGTGAAGGACATTAACAGGTTGAAGTACATTCAAGGACAAGGACTAGAACAGAGAGGGGAAGAGGTTTGGATACTCTGTGAATGAAGATTGATTAGAAGATCTAAACGTGTTTAGGTTGGAGGCTGGAAGACAAACACTTAGAGCTGTCCCAAAAATAGAATGCGCTGCACCAGGAGAAAATAGTTTCCTCTTCACTGGAAGGAAGTCTTCTAATGCTGGATGACCACTTCTTAGGGATATTGTAGAAGGGAATACTATTTAGGGACAGGTAGGACTAGATTGTGTCTATGGGTACTGTTAACCCTGAGCTTCTGCGAATCAACCAAGGATTTTCAGTGTCTTCAGACACTGACCTCTACATCTCCATAAAATAATATATAAAACCTTTCAGCTACTACCCCACTAGACTTTCAGGAGGTGTCTACTTGATACAGATCGGTAATTTAGGAGTCATAGGAAGCTACAAAACAGTCCTTGTCCCGTCTTGTCTCTTTGCCATGCTCTCTGTCTGGATTACCTTTTATGAGATACTCCATTGTCTTTCCCTCTCTGCCCTCTCCCCCAAACACTGCAGACAGAGTTGCCCCTTCTTGCTGAAATCTTCCAATAACACTTTCTTGATACTTGGTAAAAGATCTCCCTCTCCCATACAAACAGGTTGATCTCCTTCATACTCTAAGCCTTGTAGAAAACACATAGAGCTCAAAAACATGTCATTCAGAGAGCAGATCTGAGTTTTTCTCCCCATGTTCCAGTATTGCTGCCCTAGGGAGCCACTAGGATCATCTAGAATACAATTGATCCCCTGGTGCCCCTATTCACACTCACACCAAGTTCCATTGCATTTGCTGGACTGTAAGCCCTAGCCATAAGTGACATTCTAACACATATACCTTCTTCCCTGCCAATTTCCTTGGTGACCTTACTCCACACCTACACATATGCCACTGGGACTCCCAAGTCCCTGATACACACTAAATTGATTTTCATTCGCGCAACTATATATTTTCTGTTTTCTTTTCACCACCACTGACCGTTTTTAAACTCTTGAGACTATGCCTACACCCAGGAATGAATTTCTACCACCTTCTACCTTGTACATATGGAGGTAGAAATAGATCCTGATGTGTCTTATCTATGGATCCAAGGGATAGCTGACAAATGGGAGCAGTCTCCTGACCCCATAGCCTCAGACTTAGAGCCGTACCTTCTTTACTAGCCTTCTTCAAGTCTACTCAAGGAGCAGCTAAGTGGTTAGAGAACCAGGCCTGGAGATGGGAGATCCTGGGTTCAAATCTGGCTTCAGGCATTTCCTAGGTTTGTGACATTTGGCAAATCACTTAACCCCCATTGCCTAACCCTTACCACTTTTCTGCCTTGGAACCAATACTTAGTTTTGACTCTAAGACAGTAATTAAGGGTTCAAAAAAGTCTACTCACAGTATTCACATGGCACTTGACTCTAATATGAGATAGCATGAGCAGGTAAGACCGACAATTTTATCTCCCCTACTATATTTAGACTCCTTAAGGTCAGGTACCATATGTTATTTAGAGTCTTTATGTGGTAGAGTAAGCACTTACATATTGAGTTGAAATGGATTGGTGGTGATTAGCAAGGCAAAGTGGAATCAAGAGTCAATTGCCATCAGTCATCACATTTTGCTGGCTCAGTAGGCCTGAAATGATATAGGAGTTGATTTGTTTTCATAATTTGCAATGAGTAATGGGGCCATTTCTAATTTTGTTTGTTTGTTTATTCATTTATTTGCTTTGGCATCACACCACTGGACATTAGGTTTCCCAATGAATCTAATCCTCCATGCATTATTTCTTAACATAGCAGGATCTAAAAGGAACCAGTGGGAGAGATTTTGAACTTAATTGTTACACCAATGTCATTTTGCCCTCATCATTATACATATGTGTGTATGTGAGTGTGTGTATATAAGTGTGTATAATAAACATAGGGAAAACAACAGCTTGCCAGTATTGCACAGCAACTATAGCCACCTTGAATGGTGATGGAAATCTTAGTTGAGACAGACCTCAGAAGTCATTTAGTCAACCTTTTTTTAAAACCTTTACCTTCCATCTTATAATCAATACTAAGTATTGGTTCCAAGGCAGAAGAGCAGTAAGGGCTAGGCAATGGGGTTAAGTGACTTGCCCAGGGTCACACAGCTAGGAAGTGTCTGAGGCCAGATTTGAACCTAGGACCTCCCATCTCTGGGCCTGGCTCTCAATCCACTGCGCCACCCAGCTGCCCCCAGCCCTTTGCAATATTCTTCCACATAGAGCCATTTCTAGGAAAGATTTTCTTTTTGTATATATTTTCTTTATTGATTAATTAAGAAAAATTTTCCATGGTTCCATGATTCATGTTCTTTCCCTCCCATCCTCCCATAGCCAATGAACAATTCGCTGGGTTTTACATGTGTTATTAATCAAGACCTATTTCCATATTATTGATATTTGCACTAGGGTGATCGCTTAGAGTCTACATCCCCAATCATATCCCCATTGACCCATGTGATCAAGGAGTTGTTTTTCTTCTGCGTTTCTGATCCCACAGTTCTTCCTCTGGATGTGGATAGCGTTCTTTCTCATAAATCCCTCAGAATTGTCCTGGATCATTGCATTACTGCTAGTAGAGAAGTCCATTACATTCGCTTGTGCCACAGTGTATCAGTCTCTGTGTATAAGGTTCTCCTGCTTCTGCTCCTTTCACTCTGCATCAGTTCCTGGAGGTCTTTCCAATTCACATGGAATTCCTCTAGTTCATTATTCCTTTGAGCACAATAGTATTCCATCACCAGCAGATACCACAATTTGTTCAGCCATTCCCCAATCGAAGGGTATCCCCTCATTTTCCAATTTTTTCCCACCACAAAGAGCACAGCTATAAATATTTCTGTACAAGTCTTTTCCCTTTTTATCTCTTTGGGGTACAAACCCAACAATGGTATGGCTGGATCAAAGGGCAGGCAGTCTTTTAAGGCCCTTTGGGTATAGTTCCAATTTGCCCTCCACAATGGTTGGATCAATTCACAACTCCAGCAGCAGTGTATTAATGTCCCTATTTTGCCACATCCCCTCCAACATTTATTACTTTAGGAGAGATTTTCCCAGGACAAATCACACTCTTTCCCTCTCTAACCCCAAAGCAATTGTCCTTCCATGTCTTCAACGTGTCCTTCCGTGTCTTCAACGTGGATACTTCCTCCATAGGTGGAGACTGCACTCTCACCACATCTTTTTTTCTGTATGACTCCCACCCTTATATTTCCATAAGTCCTTTATAGAGGATCTACCCACTACACTGAATGACTTCGTTGAAGACTTATAACATTCAGTGGGTACCATCAGAGCTCTTGGATTGTCCATCTGATATCCCTCCCTCATCTTGCTAATTAATTCACCCATTTCTATGAACTTATTTTTGTGAATAATTTTATGGCATTTCTCATGTGCCAATCATTGGTACAAGACTGCTTCTTTGATATAGGGCATCATTGGTAATATTCTTTGTATTGCTTTGTCCTACTATATACATAGTGTCACAGTGTCTTAGATCAAGAGTTGGAAAGAAGCTCAGAGGTCATCTGGTCTAATTCCTTCTTTTCACAGTTTAAAAAAGTGAGTTCTAAGAATATGAAGGGGCTTGCCTAGAATCATAGCTTTACACCTAGATGAAACCACAGAGGACATCTAGTCCATACCACCATTTTACAGATAGGGAAGATGAGGCCCTTTAGCTTACCTGCAATTTTGATTTTTTGAAGATTGTGGTATTCCATGACTTTTAGCTATAAAATATCACTGAAATAACATTGATACTTGAAAGATGTTTGGTTGGTTTGTAAGAGAACAGTTTTGAATTGTTGAAAATGCTGTTTGATTTCCCAAATGCCATCCAGCCCTTTTTTTTTCTTCTATTCATTTCTGGGTCTGGCTCATTGTCTCCTTTCAATATCTGTCCACAATGTATACACTGATGGACTAATTCAATAGACTTCCCATCTCTCTGCACATGATAGCCTAGACAAAAATGCTTGATTGACCCACATGGTTTTGCCTGTGTGGATTGTTAGTCAGAATAATGCTTTTGAGTGGTTGTGGGGAACATTAAAAAGCTTATATAGTATTTTAGTGCATGATATAATCAGTTGTCTGGCATTCCCATTCAGGAACATCTGTGGGCCTTAATGCTTCTTACATTTGGACCCTATGCTGGCTCTCCTGTATGAGAGGAGCAAAAAACCTCGGGTGAGCACAAGAGTCTTTTTTGCCTCCCTAGATATTCTAATCAGATAATCACTGGACAAAATTAGAACTCTATCTGCAATGCCAAGTTTTAATAAGAACGAAACCTATTTTTAAAGAATTTCAAGAAGAGCCTTGAAAAGAGAAAGAAGTCGCCAGAGGGCTATAAGGTTGCTCTGCCTTGTACACACTGGCAGAAATGGCAAAGTAGAGGATGTGGCATGGAGAGCTTAGGATCTAAGGCTAAATGCCAGAGTTGAAATGGTTCCACAATTGCATTTCTTAAGTCAGGGAACTAATGTCCTTGGAGGGGGAAAAGTGATTTATCCATGGCCACACAGTTATTAAGGCAGAGGACTGGGATTCAAACTTAGGTCTTCTGACTACAAATGTGGAAGTTTGGGGTTGATCGTATGGATATGATTCCAAAGCATAGGGCTCTGCATAATCTACATGCCCTAGAGACAGCTCTCCCCTAGTCCCAGGGCTCCCATAACTCAGCAGGCCCTTTACTTGGTTAGTAATTCTGGGAATTGGGAGCAACTAGGTGGCTCTGTGGATGGCGAGGTAGACCTAGAGACAGGAGATCCTGGGTTCAAATGTGAACTTGATACTTCCTAGCTGTGTGACCCTGGGCAAGTCATTTACTCCACTGCCTAGCCCTTACTGCTCTTCTGCCTTGGAACCAATACACAGTACTGATTCTAAGGCGGAAGGTGAGGAGTTAGAAAATAATGTTGGTGATTGAGCAAGGGAAAAGAATTGACTGAAGTACCGTTGTTGAGACTATACATGGTCCGTAGAGACCAGGATATAACAGAAGATAATAGGTGGCTCCCTGAGAAATATACTAGGCAAAGGTCAAAGTTCAAGCCTCACTTTGGAAGAAAGGTATTGGTTGCTTCCTAGAAATCACTTATTTTCTTTCTTCAAAAAATGATTTCTGGATTTTTTCTTTACATCACACACCCATAATAGAACTGTTTCTTGTAAGAAAGAAATACAATTATCCCAAAGAATCCAGCCAACCAGTCACGTCTGACCATGTACATTACAAGTCGTACCTGTAGTTTACCACCTCCCAGCTAAGAACAATGAAGTATGCATCACCATCAGTTGCCTGGCATCGAAGTGTGTTGATTTGAGATGTGACGCTTTCAGGATCAATCACTCTCCTTTTCCGTGGGCATTTGTCCATTCAGGTGTTATCAACCACAGGAAGATTGCATTGGTCAAAAAGCTTATGAAAAAAACCTTGCATTTCTTTAAGATCAATATCCGGGTGGTGGGGGGAGCAGAGAATTTCAGCCTGTCTTCCTGTATTTCAGTCTGGCCTAATGACCATCTCTAATTATACTTTTCCCTTAAACAACTGGACATCCCCTTCTTTGCATACCGCAGCAAGAAAGAGAATTTGGCTCTGTTCACCCCCCAGAGGACAAAACTTTCATTCAACCGCCATAGTAATTACCCTTGGAACATGGGTATTTTATGCACAGGGTGCCTACGTGTAGTGTGATGATTATAATTAGTATTCATTTGTTTCCCACTTCTTATGTGCAGGGCACTTTGCAGTTATTCCTCCTAAAAAGCCCTATGACTCAAATCACTATTATCATCCCCATTTTACAGATGAAAAAATGGCAGGTCAGAGAGGCTAATTGTCTTGCCTGGGGTCATGTAGTGATTTTGTGTGGAGATCAGACTGTCGTATTTTTAATTAAAATGGAATAAGTGATTGGAGCCTGCCGGGCAGGCCATGCTAATGCTGAGACGTAGACCCACCGTGCCTCCATTTTATGCTGTCAAGCCGTTAGAATCAGATGTAGGGACCAGAGTCGGAGAGAGCTGAAGATTTTATGGAGAAAGAGACCTTTTCCTATCAGTTGCCAGTTTCAGCTTTTTTTCTAGATGTTTGAAAAGAAATTCACCCTTTTAAATGCATTATCTTCATTTAAAAGGGTCTTCATTTGGAGCAGTCATTAAATCAGGAATACACTATTCAGTGACATTATTCTCATGTCGAAGCATTATCAGAGAGGGTGAGAATCACTGCAAGAAAAGGTGGAGGGGGCTACGGTTTGTGAATGTGACTTGGAAAAAACAATATATTTTTAGGAAGTGCTTACAAAGAAGTGCCTCACATCGGAGGGGGTTGGGGTGCGAAATAATAGATTTAAAAGGCACTTCCGGCGAGCCAATAAAAACAACAAGTTATTATTTCCTTGCTGAGAAATACAGAATTGCGCCTAGTCCATGACATGCTAGCTGAGTTAATTTGAGTCTGATACTAATGAGGTTAAAATCCCCGATTCAGAACCCTGAGGGGGGGGCAATGATCTTTGCTCTTATCCACTGGTACAGTTCGTGCTCAGAATCCCTGATGGCCGACAACTCCTGAAAGGTTCTCACTGCAAAATGGTGGGGAACTCCCGGAACTGAATCTTCTATGCCTTGTCAGAGAAAGTCATGCTTTGACTAATTCTCTTTCTTTGTCACCAGAAAGGGCTTAACTGATCTTGGACTGAGGAGTGGCAGAGGTTGGGGAAGGAGATTGAGGATTTCAAGAAAGAACTCTGACATAGAAACCAAAGGCAGCAATAATACCTAATTAATAATTAATTAGTTAGTTAATTAATGTCTTTCTTTTAAAAAAAACCTTACTTTCTGTCTAAGACAGAAGAGCAACAAGGACTAGGTGAACAGGATTGACTGACTCGCCCAGGGTCACACAGCTAGCAAGTGTCTGAAGCCAGATTTGGGGCCAGGCCCTCCCAACTCCAGGTCTGGTGTTCTATCCACTGAGCCATCTCGCTGCCCTGTGTGTATTTTTTTAATGCCAGCCTATGGCCAAGAGGGCTAACCTACCAGGCAAATTATGAAGGATTCCTGGAGAAACCTCATTAAAGGACCTTCCCTACTGACAGAGAAGCTTTATTCATGAAGGACGGCATGTAGCCACCTATATCTGTGTGGGCACTAGACATTGGAGGGGAGCTGTCATCTGCGGTTGCTTGCATCAGTGTGGGGAACTTCCTGCCGTGGAACCTCCCTCTACCATCTACCAGTATAAGTCAGCACCTTCTCTGTGAGTTCTAGTATTGGAGAGTTGCCTGGGGTACTAAGAGGTAAAATGACTTGCCTAGAGTCACACTGAGAGTATGTGTCAAAGGAAGTACTTGAACCAGAGCAATTCTGATTCCAGAGTCAGTCCTCTATTCCTAATACCACGCTGCCTATCTTCATGAAGCTCAGCTATCAGTAAACATACATATGTATGGCTCTGCCTGCCACAAGTCTATGCACACTGCAGTCCATTCTCCACTTACTTATCGTAATAATTTTCCTAAAGCACGGGGCTATGTCACCCCAGTCCCCACCCCTACTCAACAGTCTCCGATGGCTCCCTATTGCCTCCAAGATCAAATATAAAATCACCTGTTATTCAAAACCCTTCCTAACCCACCCCCCAACTTTTCTAGTCTTCTTATATTTTATACCCCATCACACACACACACACACACACACACACATACACACACACCTGTGTCCAGTGACATGGCCTTCCTTGCCACTTTTCAAAAAAAGACACTCCATCTCTTGAATCAGGACATTTTCATTGGCTTTCCCCCATGCCTGGAGGGACTGGAATGTTCTCCCTCCTCCCCTATGTGTCTTGGCTTCCCTGTCTTTCCTCAAGTCTCTCTTAAAGTCTCACGTTCTAGAGGAAGCCTTTTAATTATTCGCCATTTATCTTGGGTATAGCTTGTTTTCATGTAGTTGTTTTCATTCCGTCTCTTCCATTAGACAGCGAGCTCCTTGAGAGTGGGAACTGTCTTTTGCCTTTCTTTGCATACCGGAGTTTTAGCATAGTGCCTGACGCATATTAGGTGCTTTATAAATATTTATCCACTGACTTACAGATAAAACAGAAGCATCTGAAATGAAGACAAAAATGAGGGCCCTGGTGCAGCTCCTCATTCCTTTGATTTGGGGAATAAGAAGAAGTGTTCAGGTGCAATTAAAAAGCACAGGGCCCTGATCTTTTTAGCACACCAACTTCCCGATTGATTGCAGTTGACCAAAAGATTGGTCTCCTTTGCCTGTTTGCGCTCCCATCTGAAATTATGCAGTAGGTGTTTCAAAGACATTAAAACAAGGAAGAAAGATTTTAGAAAGAAAAACTCATAGAAAAAGTATGAAATTATAAGGTAAGAGAAGAATTATAATTACTAGGAAAGAAACGGAAACTCCAGGGACAAAACCGTCTTCGTGAAATGCCACTGAACGCTGAGAGCTCATTTTATCGGAAAATGCTTTTTTCCCTCAAGTTCTTTTACTGGAAGCATAATTGACTGTTTTGTTATATGATTTCCTGGTGCGTTCCATCTTCCCCCCTCCCTCCCGTCCCCAACCACAGACTATGCATTGTCTAAGATATTTGGTTGGATTTTTCGATTTCTTCATTTCGCCTTCTTGGCAGAGGCTTCCTTATGAATGGTGGGAAGAATTTGAGAGAGAATTCCCAGTACTGATGAAAGCAGTGAAAAGGAAAACCATTTTCATATGATTTGATACAGTTTCTCTTTTCAATTACATGATGAGGATCATAATACTAATGCCCATTTCTCTAGAGCTTTTAGGTTCGCAAAGTATTTTCCTCATAGTCACCCTTGAAGATAGTCCAAGTATGATTCCCCCATTTTACAGATGAGGAAATTGAGGTTCTTAAGAGTGAAATGATTTTCAGATGGTAAATATGAAGCAAATGAAAAGCATCTTGTGCTCTCTCCACTACAAAACATAGCCGCTTATAAAATATAAACTGAGATTCTACCCGGTAAACCTTTATCAGGTGCCTACTACTTGCGAGGAAAGCTCTGCCCCAGATTCTGAGCATACAGAAATGGGGATGACACAGTCTGTCGGTCAATCAAGCAACAAACATATAGTAAGCCAGTTACTGGGAGAGAAGGACAAAATGAAGTCATATCTGTCCTCTAGGAGCTTGCATTCTGTTGGGAGAGAAAACATGTAAGTATATATTCATACACACACGTGTGTATGTATGTATAGATGTACATATATTATTCATACATGTATGTACATGTATGTCTATATCCACCCAGATATATGTGCATAAACTCTATACATGCACATCTCTATAAAATAGATACATTATACAAAATATATCTGCATATAGAAGTATACATAATATATACAAAATCATTACAAAGAGTTTAAAACATAGTGGGAGGATACAAGAGACACAGGACAAGTTTTATTTAGATGGCATTTAGATTAAGAATGAAAACAATTTTCCGTTTCCTATAAAAAGCTCTTTGGAAGGGACAAAGAAGTGAGAAAATAGTATTTTGACATTCTCAGATCTGTGTAATAATGGAATTGGAGCATTAGAAAGGACCTTAGAGGTTAGGCAGTCCAACCCCTCCCTGGTCATTGAAGGACCCACTTCTTTCGACATCTCCATCTAATAGTTGCTTTTAACTTAATGTGGGGTTTTAGACTTCTTCCTGTGAAATCTCATGTAGTTGCTTTCACAACAGTCTAAAAATGTCTAAATTTGGATTTTGATATAATTTAAAGGGAAAAGGTGAAATTGTATAAAACATCTAGCTCTGAAGACATTCATCAGTCAGTCAACGAGCATCGAAGTATCTATTCTGAGCATTGTGACAGCCAGACAAAAATAAAAAGGAAGCTGTCTTCAAGAAGGGCAGCTGGGTGACACAGTGCAGAGAGTGGCAGGCCTAGAGTCAGGAAGCCCTGGGTTGAAATCTCGCCTCAGATACTTACTAGCTGTGTGACCCTGGAAAGTCACTTCACCCTGTTTACGTCAGTTTCTTCATCCGTAAAAAGAACTGGAGAAGGAAATGGCAAACCGCTCTAATATCTTTGCCGAGAAAACCCACTGAAACAACTGAACAACAACAAAGCCTTCGAGAAGCTTCAAATCTATAAAGGGAAATGCCAGTTACACGGGTAACTAAATGCTAGGACGATGTAAAGTAATTTGGAGGATGGCAATAACCATTGGGGGGTCAGAAAAAAATCTCATTAGAAGATGACACAAGCTGAAAATTTTTTAAAGGTTGGAGGTTCTAAAGAGAGGAGGGGAGGAACTCTAAGCATGGCGAATAGCCTTTGCAAAGGCATGAAGATGGCAGACAAAAGGTTGCAAATCAGGAACTGCACTGAAGAGTTGCTTATGGCTCCAAGATGGCAAACCTCTGTGATGGGATGAATCGTGGTGCCCCCAACAGAAATAGGGAAGTGAGGAAGGAGGTTAGATTTTCAAGAAATGATGATGAGTTCTGTTTCAGGGATGTTGAGTTTGAGGTGCCTGGGATACTTCCAGTTGGAAATATCTAATAAGCAATTAGTGATATGAGATTGACACATGAGAGAGACATAAGAGCTGGATATATTCATCTGGAAGTAATGAATTAGTTGGCAAGTCATTTCACCTCTCTGACACTCAAGTTCCCCTATCCGCAAAATGGAAGGATTCGACTGGGTGATCCCAGAGATCCTTTCCAGCGCCGATCCTAAACCTCAGTTTGTTTGGAGACTTCACTAGTGAAGTTCTTGTGCCCTATCCTCACTCCCAGCTCTGAATACAACCTCGGGCACATAGTAGCTTTGTAATGAATACTTTCTAAATGAATAATGACCAGGAATTGGCCCAGGGCTTGGTAGGCAAGACCAGGTTTTATATCGTGGGACCCTTTGGCAGAATGGCGAAATCAGTGGGTCTTCCCCCTTCTCCAGAACCATGTTTTTAAATGCATCAAATAAAACAGAGAGGGTTGCAAAGGAAACCAATTACATTGAAATACAGTGATCAAAGTATTGCTTTTTTAAGGTTCACAAACCCCAGGTTAAGAATTCTTTCATTAGGGGCAGCTAGGTGGCACAGTGGATAGAGTGCCAGGCCTGGAATCAGAAGGACTTGTAGTCATATCTGGCCTCATGACTTCCTAGCTGTGTGTCCCTAGCTAAGTCACTTAATCTCATTTTCCTAAGCCTTGTGTCTTAGAGTTGTTACTAAGAAAGTGAGGGTTGTTTTTTTTAATCCCTACTTTATGGCATGGAGAGTGGTGTGTGTGTGTGTGTGTGTGTGTGTGTGTGTGTGTGTGTGTGTGTGTGTATAAAACGTGCATGTAATGCCAGGACAGAAAGAGAAAAAAGATGGCAAGTGTTGGGACCATCCCGTGGATATTTTGTATCAGACAACTCAAAGATCTTTGAGTTTAACAACATTTGAAGGAAGCAGCTGGAAGATTCATTGTATTTTCTGCTTTGCCCCTGGGTACGACGGCCCCTTATGGCCTCCGCCTTATTTGCTAGCTCCCCACAATGGTGCCACTACTTAAAAAAGGTCTATGTATAATTATTTTGCACAATATCAAGGCCCTTCCAGTTTGAAAGTTTGCTCCAAACAAAAGCTCATCTGCTGTGCCAAAGAAATACCTTTGAAAGGAATCTGGAGAATGACCATTCCATATGCCTATGTCCATTTCCTTAAAAAGGCACTTTCTTCCCTATAAAACTGCCACACTCAATGCAATCCTGCTGCTTTTACCAAGGGAGTTTGCTTGAAGTGGGCTGACTTATGTTGCTTATGTAGAAAATTGACATTAACATGTGTCCACCTGCTGCACCATCTACATATTGATTAGAGGGAAGTTTGAATGGGAAGTTAATTTACTCTAAGTTGCTGCTAAATCAAAAGGAAACTTACTCCATATGATGCCAACCCGAACATATTATGGCAGTGACATTCATTAATTAGATGGCAAAATGCCCCGGATCAGCTTTCTGGCATTAAGAAAGATTTAGCCAAGATTACTGGACAACCCCCGCACTTCAGAGGCTAGGGAGAGACAGAGAGGAGGGGGATGCTTGAGCGGAAGATCCATGTGGCACGAACAACTACTGAGCCAGGACATCTTCGCCCAAGGCAACATTCTGCTCTACTGCCTAACGTGTCTGCCTCGGTGCCCTTCTGGTCTGTGTGTACCTCATGCAAAATGGAAGCTTTGAGGGGGACTGGGGAAGGGCACTCATGACCTTTTCCATTCTGCTCCAGCGCCACTGTATAGGAACGAATGCACATTATACCGATGATTTCACAAAAGGAGCTGGCATAAGGTGAGGTCCTCTTGCAATCTATTCAGGGGCATTAGTTACTGAGATGCCATAAGGTCTTCATTACGCAGCAATTTCAACCAGAAGATGGCCATGAGCTGGATTTATACATGATGGGAGCAGCCAGCTGCTGCTTAGGGGTTTTGAAGGGCCACTGAAAGATGTCTCTGCTGTATAAATGCCCACTGTGGTCCTCTGGTACCTGAAATAATACTATTAGACATTCGTTTCTTTGTTGATTATGGGCAAAGTAAGGTGTTAGGCAATGAGGGGAGGGGCAAGATAATATACATTCCCTTTATTAAGGCATCATCTGTCCCAAGAATTTCTTGTCAAAATGCATCTGCTCCCCTAAGCTAAGCATTGGTCAGATTATCAGACTTTCCGGTTCTTATTTTTGGTGAACAAAGGACAGAATTCTGAGGAAATGGGACAGAAGAATCAATCAATCAAGAAGCATTTATTAAGCCAGGCCCTGGGGATACAAGGGCATAAGTAAAAGTCCTCGCAATCAGGTTTGCATTCTTTTCAGGGAGACAAAATGTATGTGACTAGATCTGTCATTTCATTGGTAAAAGGGACTCTCATTTGAGGGCCTTTTCTCTGCTGGTGCAAGTTGGTAGCTAATCTGTGAAATATAGTCTGATATACATACCTAGAGCTTTTAAGGTCAAGTGGGACCCTCAACCAGTATAGGTCAGAGGTGGGATTTGAACCCCGGTCTTTAGGATTCCAGCATCAACTCTCTTTCTACAACGCTACACTCTTTTTTGTTTGAAATATATAATAACATATGTGAATATATTCTATGATATATTAAATATAAAATAAAATAAGTAAATCTAATTTTTAAATATAAGGATATTCAAAATACATAGAAGGTATACACAGAGGTAAAGAAGGAGATGGAGATGGAAAAGGTTCAGAATATGGGACAAGACTGGGCTGTAAAAAATGTCTGTTTTGGGGTTGGGGATGGAGAAAGGCTGTGTCATTAGAAAAGGAAGACTCAATGAAACTGGTCAGTTTGAGAAAGGGATGAATAAAACGAGATGAGAGGGAGGGAAAACATCAAAAGAGAAAGTGAGCTGACGCACGTTGCACACTTTATAGTTTTGCCTTTGTCCAAGAGGCTTCCCTTTGGAAAGGACCGTAGATGGTGATGTGGCCAAAAGAAAGTCAGTCCAAATTATCCTAAGTATCGAGTTTAACCAGTTGATTGTAACAAAAGATTGCAAAGTGTGGCTAATGTTAATTGTTGTAATAACAAAGAGAAAATTTGTTATATTGCTAGAGTTGGATGATAACAAATTGGTACTAACCAATAATTATTAGCACTTGAAGTGTATGTGTGAAACCTCTCTAAGCTTAATTAATGAGCAGCCTCCCTCTGTTCTTCGCAAAATTGAACATTCATCAGACCTTCTGTCTATTGTTAAGATTACTGGGATCATTTTGACATTATCTCAAGTTTGGACTTTCCTTTAAGCAGATTTATTTGAAAGCTTTAAGCTGGTTTTGGAGTAAAATGATGTACTTCAGTATTTTATACATGTCACACTTGCATCACACTAGTTAGCAAATCAGAGAATCAAAATGAATTGGTATCTCATTAAGTTTGAAGTGTGGCTGGTATTAAGTGAAGTAATGATCATATTTTTGGACCCTGTCATAAAAGCATAGAAATTAGAGTTGGAAATGGCTAATGTGTCATAAAGTCTCCCTTTTTTGGCCATTCCAAGATTATTGCCTTCAATAAATAATCTAGAATCCCTCGCTATTAATCTCTTAAACTGAAGCCGGGATTTTTTTTCCAGAAGCATAGACAATGATGCCATAAGACCCCTATGGCTTTTTTTCTGAATTTCCAAGTTCTGTGATGTCACCCAGTGGAAGTACTTTCTTTTTCTTATTTGAAAAAATTCATTTAATTAATTGATTTAGAATATATTTTTCCATGGTTACATGATTCATGTTCTTTCCCTCCCCTCCTCCCACCCCCCTCCCATAGCCAACAAGCAATTCCACTGGGTTTTACATGTGTCATTGATCAAGACCTATTTCCATATTATTGATATTTGCACTAGGGTGATCATTGAGAGTCTACATCCCCAATCATATCCCCATCGAACCATGTGATCAAGCAGTTGTTTTTGTTCTGTGTTTCTGCTCCCACAGTTCTTTCTCTGGATGTGGATAGCGTTCTTTCTCATAAGTCCCTCAGAATTGTCCTGGATCATTGCATTGCTGCTAGTAGAGAAATCCATTATGTTTGTACCGCAGTGTATCAGTCTCTGTGTACAATATTCTTGTGGATCTGCTCCTTTCACTCTGCATCCATTCCTGGAGGTCTTTCCAGTTCACATGGAATTCCTCAGTTCATTATTTCTTTTAGCACAGTAGTAAGTAGAAGTACGTTCAATGGAACATGATTTTAGTTTTCCTGTATGATGTACATGTGCACAGAATGGCGATATATCTGAATGAATGGTGAAAATGCATTTCTAGAGATGGGCTTTTTGAAATGTCTGGTTTCTTATAATCTCCTAATCCAGGTTTGAGCTCAGTGTTTTTTAGCTCATAGCCACATTTTTGTCTTCATGGGGATACTACCCCAGGTTAATTGGAAAGAGTTATAACTAGGACCTTTTTAACCTGGGCAAGAAACAGGAAAAGTGTCTTGGGTCATAAGAGTTGGGTGGAGACAGAGATTCTGGCTGGTAAAAGGGAGGACTTCAGCATTGTGGATCATCTCCCCATCCAGTATATCAAACACAGATGATGTTCTTACTCCAATCAAATCACTGTGCCAGATACTGGGGATATAAAAGCAAGAAAGGTAAGGCCATGCCCTCAGGGAGTTTATAGTCTTCTGAGGAAGATAACATTGAAACATATAAATCAATACAATATGATTTGAAGAGAGAAAGAACATTACCAAACAGGAGAATCATACTTTTTTTAATTCTCATGAGCTGAAACTGGAGAGAAGGGAGTTCTATGAAGAATAGGGAGAGCAGGGGGCAGCTGGGTAGCTCAGTGGAGTGAGAGTCAGGCCTAGAGACGAGAGGTCCTAGGTTCAAACCCGGCCTCAGCCACTTCCCAGCTGTGTGACCCTGGGCAAGTCACTTGACCCCCATTGCCCACCCTTACCACTCTTCCACCTATGAGACAATACACCGAAGTACAAGGGTTAAAAAAAAAAGAATAGGGAGAGCAATCCAAATGTGGACATCAGTCTGTTCAAGGTAGGAGATGGATGCAGAGTACAGGAAATAACAAGTAGAGCAGTTTGGCTGAGAGAAGAGGGTGATTAATGTCACAGGTTGCAGAGAAGACAAGAAGGATAAGTGCAGAGGAAAGACTACTACATTTGAGAGAACATTGGTAACTTTGGAGAGAGCACTTTCAACTGGATGATGAGGTCAAAAACCAAATTGTGTAAGATTTGGAAGAGAATGAAAAGAGAGGAAGTGAAGACAGTAATTTACAATTACTTCAATAATTTGAGTTAAAATGGGAGGAGAGATATAAGAACATAGCTTGAAGGGATGGTAGGATCAAGTGAGAACCTTTTTCAAGGTGAGAGAGACTTGGGCATGTTTGTAGACAACTGAGAAGAAGCCAATAGGTGAGGAGAGGATGAAGATATGTGAGAAGATGGATATGATAGAGGGAGCAATCTACAGGAAAAGAGGAAGAGGAGGGGAAGGGAATGGAAACAAGAGTGCCTATAAAAGCATTAGCTTTAGCAAGAAGGGACATATCTCCATCAGAGGCTGGAGTAGAGGAGATAGTGAATTAGATGAGATGAGGAAGAGGGGAGAATAGGAACCTATAAACTATTCATTCCTTCCATTTGTACATGTTTCTACCACATGATCTGATCTAATGTTGGCAGCATCACAGTGAAGGTGGCAAGATAGGAATTACCTAAGGCCACTGAGACCCAGAGAAAACCAGTACATGCCCAGACTGACACAACTGGGACAAAAACATACCTGGCTTACCTTTTGGTCACAGGGTCATAAGATTCTACACTTAGAGCTTAAAGGGACCTTTGAAGTCATGTAGTCCCACCCCAACATTTTTTAGACAAAGAAACCAAGCCCCAGAGAGATAACCTTGTCAAATATCACCAAGTCATGACAATTCTTTCAAACTTGCCATGCTGCTCCCTAACAAAGCCATAATTTGGTCTTTACTCCAAAAGAGTTTCCCCACTATTAAAAATATGCCTGATCATAGGTTTTGGGGGATTCTTTTGCAAAGATTAGGGATAAAGTATAGACCTGTGATTTTGCTGACATAGGGAGCTCCCTGATGAGGAAACTCCCTCTACCAATAGAGATCCATGCCTCTTCGGCGACAGAGTTTTTGAGAGTTGCCTAGAACACTAACGAGTTAACTGACTTGCCCAGGGTCACATGGCCATGATGTATGAGATGTAATGTTGTATATTATCCTAAATTACACAAACACAGGGAGGTGATATTGGTGCATTCTTTCCCCCATTTCTCTTTTGGACAATGATTTTGATCAAGAAATTTAAAAATCAAATAAATGCACATAAATCATCAGCATTTCTATACATTTCCAACACACTAGAGCAGCAAGAAGTAGAAAGAGAAACACCATTTAAAATCACCCTAGACAATATAAAATACTTAGGAATCTATCTACCAAAACAAACACAGCAATTATATGAAAACAACTACAAAACACTTTCCAAACAAATAAAACTGGATATAAACAATTGGAAAGCCATTGATTGCTCATGGGTAGGACGAGCTAACATAATAAAAATGACAATTCTACCCAAATTAATTTACCTATTTAGCACCATACCTATCAAGCTACCAAAAAACTTCTTTACTGAATTAGAAAAA
>NC_058136.1:11306859-11348313 GCF_016433145.1 Gracilinanus agilis | reverse complement strand
AACAAACTGTGGTATATGCGGGTGATGGAATACTATTGTGCTCAAAGGAATAATAAACTGGAGGAGTTCCAGGCGAACTGGAGAGACCTCCAGGAACAGATGCAGAGCGAAAGGAGCAGAGCCAGAAGAACATTGTACACAGAGACTGATATACTATGGTAAAATCGAATGTAATGGACCTCTGTACCAGCAGCAACACAATGACACAGGACAAGTCTGAGGGATTTATGGTAAAGAACGCTACCCACATTCAGAGGAAGGACTGCAGGAGAGGAAACATATAAGAAAAACAACTGCTTGAACGCATGGGTCGGGGTGGACATGATTGAGGGTGTGGACTCGAAACTACCACACCCATGCAACTACCAACAATTTGGAAATAGGTCTTGATCAAGGACACATGATGAAACTAGTGGAAATGTGCATCAGCCATGGGTGGGGGGAGTGCGGGGGGTGAAGGGGACAGTAGGAGCATGAATCATGTAACCATGTTAAAAATGAATATTAATAAATGTTTAAAAAAAAAGAAATTTAAAAATTTTGGAAAGTTCCACTGTAAGGAGAGAAAAATTCTGAAGCAAAGGGTGCTCCACAGAAGAGCACTCCAGTTTTTTTGAGAGTGCCTGAATTTGTTTGAAGTTCTGTCAAGCTCTTAAGGGAAGAGAAAAACTTTCGCGGTAGTTCTTTCTCCTGAGAGGTTCATGAAGACTAGGGTTTTCTAAACAAAGAGAATGATTGGGACTTGCATGGAAAAGGTCTTCATTAATGGTTAATTGAAAGCCATCCTTAGATATGCAAAGTTACAACTTCAAAACATCTCTAATGAGCTTGATGATTCAGACTACCTCTGGAATTCACTTTTGAAGAAACCAGAAGTGATTGGCCTTTTAGAAAGGGATTCCAAATGGGAGATCTAAATGGGTTTTAGAAGGACTGATCCCTTTATTACAACAGTAGGGAGCAGAGTGTTTGTTAAGAAAAACATTGTACACAGAGACTGATACACTGTGGTAAAATCGAATGTAATGGACTTCTGTACTGGCAGCAATGCAATGATCCAGGACAATTCTGAGGGACTTATGGAAAAGAACACTACCCGCATTCAGAGGAAGAACTACAGGAGTGGAAACACAGAAGTAAAACAACCACTTGAACACTTGAGTTGATTCGGACATGGTTGGGGATGTAGACACTAAAGGACCACACCAATGCAACTATCAATAATATGTAAATAAGTCTTGACTAATCACACGCGTTAAAACGAGTGAAAATGTGTGTTGGATATGGGGGGAGGGGTTAAAGGGGGTGTAGGGGAAAGTAAAAACATGAATCATGTAAAAAAATAAAAAGTAAAAGTCTAAAAAAAAGAAGATAGAAGAAAAGCAAAAGTACTTGGCCAATGGGAAAGCATTGGTAGAAACGTTTTAACAACCCCTAATGGAAAATAGAAGAAGCAAGGGGAAGCAAAGTCAAGCTTGTCTTTGGAAGACAGCCGATGCCTCCAAGGAAAAGATTTAGAATTCCATCGTGAGATCATGACTAAGCACTCATGGAAAAACAACAGGGCAGGGGAAAAATAACACTGGATTTGAACTAAGAGGACCTGGGTCCGATTTCTCTCTGCCACCTATTACCTGTGTAGCAGTCGTCATGCCATTTGATTTCTTCCAAGCCTCAGTTTCCTCCTCTGTAAAAGGAGGAGCAAGATTAAATATCCTTTTAGGTCTCTTCCAACTCTAAAATGGTGATCCTGTGACACCTAAGATTCTTTCCAACTCTATATGGGTGATCCAATAATATCCAAAGTTCCCTATAACTTTAAATCCAGGAATCTATGACTGACCTCTAAGGTCCCCTTCTGCTTAAAATTCTATGATTCTATAGTATATAATACTAACTCATATTATCATAGCACTTTAAAAGGGCATTCTTCATGATAGCCTTGAGAGGTAAGTAATCATATAAGTGTCTTTATCTCTGTTTTACAGAGGGGATAATAGACTAAGTAATATGACTCATCAGGGTCATCTAGTTAGCCCATGCTGTAAGAAGAAGATCAGTCTAAGCAAATCAGAGGAATCACCCAAATTCAAGAAGTTCTTCTTCAGTGACAAGTGATCTAACCAAACCATAGCTTTTGGACTCTTTCTTCCCCTAAAAACGTTCCAGGTCCATCCTTAGCCTCTTTGTCCAAGGAAGAAGGATGTAGGAAGATGTGGATTTTTAGGAAGCATTTGAAAGGAGCTATCACAGATTCATAGATCTTATAGCTAGAATGGTCCTCAGGAGGTCATCGGGTAGAGGCCTAACTTCTAAAAGAAATTGGGATGATGCTTTGGCTGAACAGAGAATGAAACAAAAGTGCCCTAATTAGCACAGGGCAAATGGGTCTTTATGAGCAACTACTTGGCATAGTGGATAGAGCACCCCATCTTCCTGATTTCAAATCTGGCCTCAGACACTAGCTATGTGATGCTGGGCAAGTCACTTAACTCTGTTTGCCTCTGTTTCCTCAGGTATAAAATGAGCTGGGGAAGGAAATGGCAAACTCCTCCAGGGTCTTGGCCAAGAAAACACCATGTGGGGCCATAAAGAGTGAGATACAGATGAAAAACAACTAAACAACAAATAGGCCTTTGTACTAGCTACTGGTATCTGGGGTGGAACATACTTTGTCTTCCACCGCAACCTCTGTCCCTGGGTCTCTTGTATCTCTATATGCCTAGACCACAACACAACTACCTCCGGTCCAGACTCAGGTATGGTCATAAGGTGTTTGTCTGACCATTGATCTCATATGAGTTTGCAGGAAAAGGTTCACCCTCTCTTGCTAAGACTGCTGTACCTATAATTGGACTGTCCTCTGTATCACAGCTGCCCACTCCCCGAAACTCCCAACTGTCTCCCACCACAGACGATTTCTGCCCCAGATAAAAAGATTCTTAGTTACAGTTCTGTCAAGCAGTAAAACAGATGTTATCAAGATGATTTTTGCATATATACACATATATATTCAAATTCCATACATAGATATATGTATTATATATACATGTGCGTTTAAATATAATCGTGTGTGTATATTTGCACAGGAAAGAGAGATATCTCTATTTTTTTTAGTATCCCAATTATTTATGGATACCATACTCCTCTCTCCCAACTACTCCCATGAGCCTTCTCTTATAATAGAGAAAAAACAGTTAAGCTAAATCAACCCATACAGCAACCCTATTTCACAACATATACAGTATTCTGTTCCCATAGTCTCCCACCTCTCCAGGAAAAGGAGGGAGGAAACCCAGTTTCAGTTCAACATGAAAAGACAAAGGGAATTATTGATGAGGTCTGCAAATTTTCCAAGGGTGATTGCAGGAAGAGAGCAAAGAGCAGGACAGAGCTCAAGTCTCCTCTGGCTTTCTATCACATTTAATCCACTAGAGAGTGCCTTCTTCCTACTGCAGTTGTTTTCTCTGGCTTTCTAATTAGGTCTCTTGCTTTTGCATTTTGCATCCTGTTCATCTCTCAGCTGTGCAGAGCGATGCTGCTGAATGCCTTAAGGAGACTTTTCTTTACAAAATTCCTCAGAGCTGATAGACAGGGATTCCCCCTCCCCCTTAATGGTAGAAGGATCAAGTAAATTGGATTTGAGATGTTTAATTAAGTCAGTTCACAGACAAATGGACTTGATGAGTGGCAGGTTAGTGTGGTGCAACCCATGAGCAGTAGCAGCAATTAGAATGAACCTACGGACATACAGCTGAGATTTTTTCAAGGTCAAGCCACAGAACTTATTTGGGAAAGAACTAACAGGATGCTGACAAGGAATCAATAACCGGACACACACACACACACACACACACACACACACACACACACACACACACACACTCTACAGACCTGCCTCGAAACTCTAGCCAACTGCCAGTGGATCCCAGTGATCAGTCGGGCCATTAAAATATTTCCCAAACACATGGATGTTGATCTGTAATTTTTTCTCATCCTTGAAGGGAAAAGATCAGAGCCTACTATTCCAGTGGGAGTGCTAATTCTCTGCTCAGTATCTGTCTGAAGTGGGGGCCCATTAACTTGGACTGTGACCTATCAGCTGGGAGCCCAGACTGATTTCAAAAGCAAGAAATAAGGACTCGGGAGGATCTTAAGACATTTCTTCAGTGCTGTGGCATGAGAGTTAGACGTACACTATTCTAATACACAGTGGCTTAAGGATCTCTATGAGGTGAGCTACGTTAACAACCCACCTCTGCCTGCCCATCCTGTGAAACTCTTGTCCATGCTCTACCATTAATCTGCCCTCGGAGGGTCCACCCAAAATGCTGGAAGCTTCTGACACTGTCATCCAATATCAGAAAAATAACACTGGGCCGCCATTGCTCTTGCCCTCTAAGAGGTGACATGCTCATGGCAAGACTTCTGGATTTGCATTCAGGAGGAACTAAAATTGAATTCCTGCCTCAAGCATTTTATTAGCTGAGCAAGTCAGTTAACCTCCCTAAGCACCACTTTATTTATTTATAAACAGGGATAGTAATGGCATCTACCTCACATGGTTGATGCAAGAATCAAGATTAAATGTCCATTAAGCGCTTTGAAAATCTTAAACTCTTATATAAATATGAGCTATTTTTTTTTTTAACCCTTACCTTCCGTCTTAGAGTCAATACTGTGTATTGGTTCCAAGGCAGAAGAGTGGTAAGGGTAGGCAATGGGGGTCAAGTGACTTGCCCAGGGTCACACAGCTGGGAAGTGTCTGAGGCCAGATTTGAACCTAGGACCTCCCGTCTCTAGGCCTGGCTCTCAATCCACTGAGCTACCCAGCTGCCCCCTATATGAGCTATTTTTTAAAAACCATACATTTCTGAATTCTAATTCTTTACCTTGTTCTCTTCTGTCATTCCTTACTTGTGATCAGTTTCAGCCTACCTATACCCACCATCTCAGCTCATTTATTACCTATGTGACCTTGAGCAAGTTGCTTAACCTTTGGGGTCTCAGTTTCCTCATCTGCAAAATTAGGGAGTTGGTCCAGATGGTCTCAAAAGTTTCTTTGAGCTTCAGGTCTGTTGTCTTATGTGTACCATTGGGCACAAGGCCTGGGCCTCCCTGAGTCCCCTTATCTATGAAATGGTCTAACTGGCTTCTGCCTCCATTTCTAGACCTAGGATTCTGTGACTAATAAGTTTCTCCACTGTCCTGTGAGGCATCCTCCTTAGCGATTCTTTGACTTTTGATGACTCATGGCAGTACAGCAATGGTAGAATACTAGTATCTAAAAACATGGCCCTTTGTTTCAGAGAGGTTTCGACTCACTAAAATAACTTGGAGTTCTCAGTTAACTGTGAAGAGATTATGCATTTTCCAAATTACCCACCTTTATCAACTTTTATCTTTAATTTTGTTTGACTGAGATTGAGCCTGGAGACCAGAAGAACTCATGCAATTATGCCTCCATTTTTCTGATGAGAAAGGGAACTCATCGGGAGTTACACAGTGTCAGATTTAAGATTCAAATACAGGCCTCCTATCACTCTGAGGCGAACACTTATTATGCCCTGCCACACTGAGAAGGTTTCCTTCCCATATACTGACTCCTCTGCTGGTCAAAGAAAGGTAACTGACATCTGGGACTTGGATTATGCCCCACAACCCCAAGAAATGGTTAATCAGATCAGTGGCAAATTTGGGACCTGGGATGGAAGGAAGCAAAGGAATCGCTAATGTTATCCATTCTCAACCTTAAGTGAGGAGCAAAGAGGCAACATGGTCAAACTGGACCAATTTCTAGATCTTAAATGAAACCTTCACAGAGTCCCATCATACTTTGGATGCCCCCCAAATGACAGGTTCTCAGAAGCACATATGCATCCCTATATGAATGAAAGAGAAGGAGGGCATCCAGAAGTAGGTGATGGTGGCTTCTCTGCTTGTTTGCATTCCTGATGCCTCCTCCCTCCCATTACCCCAGAAAAAGGGGAGTTGACTCCTCAGCAGTTGAGTTTTTAAATGTTTGCTTTTGGCCCATTAAAACCCTAGTATTCCCAGGGCCTCAGAAATTATTGATGTTGCCTGTCAACCCAAATGAAGGAGGCAATTATTTTAAGATGATGGGAGTTGGGAAGAAAATGAGAGAAGGCATGTGTGCCAGTGTGTAATATACATCAAGCAGCTAGGTGCTGCTGCAAGTGGATACAATGTTAGTCCTGGAGTCAGTTAAGACCTGAATTCAAATTCAACCTCAGACACTTACTAGCTGTGTGAGCCTGGGAAAGTCATTTAGCCCTTGTCTGCCTCAGTTTCCTCAAATGTAAAATGGAGATAAGAATAGCACCTACCTCCAAGAGTTGTTGTAAAGTTAAAATGAGATATTATTCGTAAAGCTCTTTACATACCTTAATGTTCTATATTGTAGTAGAGAATCTTTGGATTCTGAAGAGCTTGGTTCCAGGCTTCTTCCCAGCTGTGTGCCTTTGAGCAAGACACTTAACCTTCACTTGGTGTACTAGAGAGAACACTTGATTTAGCATCAGAGAACCTCAGATCTAATCCTAGCTTTATTAGCAATGTTCCCTTCTCTCAGCTTTGGTTTCCTCCTTTATCAAAATAAAGGGATAGAACTCCGTGGTCTCTGAATTCCCTTCTAGCTCTAGATATGTGACCCTATGATACTTTGATCTTTGGGCTATATCCCCTCTAAGGGAATTTCAATCAGACTCTCCATGTGTGATTTTATCTGTCAGTCAATCAATTAGCAGTGCCTATTCTGTGCCAAGCATTGTACTACATATTGGGAATACAAAGACAATAGTGAGACAGTACCTGCCCTCAAAAGGGTCACTACTATGCTAGGCAAAATTTCGGATGGTGATCAGACTTGTATTTTCAATGGGGTAGGGAGTGCCTAGTGAGGATGGTCTCATACTAATTAATGCAAGATGGCACCTTCTTTGAAACTTTGTCTTAGATTGTTGCCTAAATAGATCACAGAGGTTAAGTGACTTGCCCAGGGTCACACAGCCAGAAGAGGTCAGAAGTAAGATATAAAACCAAGTTTGGGGCTTCAGGGATATCTAATTCTCCATCCATTCTGCTGCACTGCTTCTCAAGCCTGCTAATGGAGATAAAATTTACTTTATCTCACAGTCATTTGTAAGAACTTTGAAAATGTTAAATCCCTATAAAAAGTTGAGTGTTTTTATTTTTATTAAACTATGGGAGAAAATGAAGAAGTCCCAATTGTAAAGAAGTAAAAAGAGAGGTTGTTATAAAAGCACCCATTAGGAAAGAGAAACTATGACAAAGTTGAACGAGTATAAACAACAAAGTAGGAAAGGGACAGAGTTGGACAATGTTAGACAGGATCATCTGGTCCAGCCCCAAATTCAGTTCTGGAATTCCTTCTATAACCTCTAGTGACAGGGAACTCACTACCTCCCAAGGCAGCTTATTGGGTGTTTGGACACTTCTAGTGGTGGGGAAGATTTTCCTTATATAGGGCTGTCATTGAAATTTGCACCCACTGGGCTAAGTTCTTGGCCTTTGGAGTCACACAAAAAATTTAATCTCTCTTCTGCACAATAACCTTTCTCATCTTTGAAGTCAGTTATCCTGTTCCCATTAAATCTTCTCTTATCTGAGCAAAACATCCCAAGGCTATTCAATTTCTTCATGTGGCATGCTTTCCCAGACCCTTCAATGTCATGGTCTGGCTTAAGGGCCCATTTAAAATGTAGTATCTCAAAATGATCATAATACTCCAGATGTAGTCTGACTAAAGCAGGGGAGAGCACGACTGACACCTGCCTTGTTCAGGATACTATAGGCCATATTTCCATTGGTGTAAGTATGATCACAACCTCTCAGGAATTTAGTGTATGGTCTTTGGGTGGTGTCATAAGCAAAGCATTCTTTCCCTATAGCTAACCTAGAAGAGAGACTCTCTGAATTTATGTAGACTAGTCCTCAAAGAAAAGACATGTGGTCTGCCATCACATTTATACTTAAAACTTTTACGGTTTGATTGAAATGACTAGAGATGGTGTGCTGCTGGTCTAACCTTTGAGAACTCAATGTCACCTCCAAGCCACAATGAGGCCTTGTTAGAGAGGACTTCAATGGAATGCAAGTTACTCCACTTTTCTAACTCTATTCCCTTGGCACATTACACTTTTGACTTGGAGTTCGCTAAAACCCCAAGTGTTTATTTAACAACAGCTATCTAGTTCATTTTTTAGTTATGTTTTCCTTGGCCTAAAATCAGCCAGTTGATTTCTTGTCTCTCAATGGAAGGTTTTCTATTTGTCCTTATTAAATGATACCTTCTTAGCTTGGTCTTATGGTTTCAGGCTATCATGAATCTTCTCAAACATGGATTGCTGTCATCTAACCTAGCTTCCTTGCTATCTTCAGAACTGTTAATGATGCCTTCTATGTCTTTATCTAAGTTATCAATTAAAATAAAAATTAAAAGCTCAAATTTAGAGAGCGATTTGAAGTTTACAACTCCCTTTCCTTGTGGTGCTTCTGTGAGTTAGGCAGTATATCATCCCCATTTTATGTATCTTGAGGAAACAAGCGTTGAGATAATGGGCAAAACATTGCCAAGATTTCTAGCCTCAAATTCCATGTGAACTGCAACAACCTCCAGGAATAGATGCAGAGTGAAAGGAGCAGAAGTAGGAGAACATTGTATACAGAGACGAATACACTATGGCACAGTCGAATGTAATGAACTTCTCTACTAGCAGCAATACAATGATCCAGGACAATTCTAAGGGACTTATGAGAAAGAACGCTCTCCACATCCAGAGAAAGAACTGTGGGAGCAGAAACACAAAACAAAAACAACTGCTTGATCGCATGGGTTGAGGGGGATATGATTGGGGATGTAGACTCTAAATGGTCACCCTAGTGCAAATATTAACAATGTGGAAATAGGTCTTGATCAATGACACATGTAAAACCCAGTGGAATTGTTCGTTGGCTATGGGATGGGGTGGAAAGAGGGGAAGGAAAGAACATGAATCATGTAACCAT
Organism: Gracilinanus agilis; assembly: GCF_016433145.1. Classification (NCBI taxonomy): domain Eukaryota; kingdom Metazoa; phylum Chordata; class Mammalia; order Didelphimorphia; family Didelphidae; genus Gracilinanus; species Gracilinanus agilis. The sequence continues at coordinate 11,339,265 of NC_058136.1, read as the reverse complement.
GGCAAAATTTTCTTAATTAATTAATTAAAATTTTCAAATTAAAAAAAAGATTTCCAGCCTCAGCATCTTTATTAAAGGTAAATCATGCTGTAACAATAGCATTATCATTATGTTGCACTTGGGCAGTGCTTTGTAAATGTTATTTCATCTGATCCTCATAACAACTATGGAAGGAAAGTGATATTATCATTGTCATTTTACAGATGAGGAAACCAAGGTCAACAGAAGTGAAGTGATTTGTCAGGGTCACATGGCTAATATGTATCTAAGGTTGAATTGGAACTCAGATCTTCCTGACTACCACTTACTGTGCCACCTAGTTGCCTGTGGAATATGTTCTAGAAGACTCCAAAGACTCCAGACCATAGAATATCTCCAAAACTCATATTCCATAGATTAGGAGACTTTCTAAGATGTATAGTCTATGGTCTGGGGTTCCTTCCCTTAGACCATAGAGTATCAGGCCTATAAGGCCTGGACCATTGAGTGTCTAGTTTCAAAAGGACCCTAGACCATAGGAATATCATTCCTAGAAAGTCCATTGGACCATGAGTTATCAGCCCCCGAAGAGTACTAAACTATAGTACCTCAATGCTAGAAAGGACTCCAGAACCATACTTCATTTAGGGCAAGTAGCTCCTTGGCACCATAAGCAAGAATCACAACCTGGAGGTTATACTTATGCTATAGAATAATCAAAATTATTCTCTATGAATTAGAAATAGCAAAGAAGGAGAAACACAATTCTTCTTGGTCTGAGAATATTCCCTCTTTGCTATTGTATTAATAATTATAATACCTTATAATAAAATTGATGATCTGAGTTTTCGTGTCAGTTTGTCAGAATCACAAAAGGCCCTTAGAAATCATCTTGTCAGTTTAGAACTCCTTTATCATAGTGATGTAGAAAAAGGTTAAGAGTTGGCCACTAGGTAGCCCAGTGGATAGAGGGCCTGGCCTGGAGTTGGGAAGACCAAGGTTCAAATCTGACCTCAGACATTTCCTACCTGTGTGACTCTGGGCAAGTCACTTGACTAATCACTTAACTCTGGTTGCTTTTCTTAGAACTGATACTAGTACAAAAAGGTAAGGGTTTAAAATAATAAAAAGTAAAAGGTCTAGCAACATTCCACTCACTGCCTAACAGTTAAAGACATGGAAATCAAGACAACTTGAAGCCATACCTTGAAGCCACTAGAATAGCAAAATTGTTTGTTATTATTTAAATGTTGGCGAGACTGTGGGGAAACAGGCACTCATATATTTCTGATGGGTCTAAACACTGGTATAAGCATTTTGGAGTTCAATATATCTAAATGCCACAAGACTCACAAAACTAATCAGAGCTTTTGATCTGGAAATTCTGTCGCTAATCTATCCCCAAAAACATGATGAAAACGGGAGGTCAGAGGAGGGAGTAGAGGAGGAGGACAAAATTGTCCAAAACTGCCTTTAGCTGCTCTTTTTGGAATGATAACAAGAACAAGATGCATTGGATGAATCTATATCCAGCACCCCAAAATCCATGCTCTGAAGAGCTTAACCATTTCATGCCCAGAACTGGAGCTTTATGACTGATTGATGGTTGCCTCAGTCATCCACTAAACCTAGGACTGGTCCCAGCTACACTTCAGTTCACTCACTGGCTGTCATTCCATGAACCAATCCTTCTCCACCCAACGTTATTTTGGAAACATAATTAAATAACTCTGTCATTGCTCCTCAAAAGAGTGTCTCAGGCTACACTACCACTCCATGACTCCATTCACCCTGGACACTCTCCAAAGCAAAATTTTCTACCCACCTCTCCCCTGTGTAACTTGCCTCTCACTAGGGAAATGTGTGCTCTTTGAGGACAGGGTTCTAAGTCTCTTATATTATATGTCCTCAGACTTAGTGTAGAACTAGAGATATAGTAAAAACACTTAATAAATGCCTATTTGTTCATTCAAAAAATGGCTCCACAGTACACTAAATTACCATAAACTAATGTAACTGCATATTATGGTACCATAAAAATAGTATAAATAAGATACATGATTAGGAATCTGGAAAAAGCCTATAGAAGGTGATATCAAACTAGAACTTTCTACAGGTATAGAAAAAGAAAAAGAAGAAAAAAGAGGCAGAATGTCAGGCCTAGAAATGGATAAAGATTTTGGGCATTTTCTTTGTTTTGTCGATAATTAAAGGGTTAGAGAGAAACCACTTTCAGGGACTGGAGTAGACTAGAAGGATTGATAACCAAAAAGAGATTAATCTGAAAAAGTTAAACACCCTTGTGGATAGCTAATGGCCCTCTCTGTGGACCAGTGAGCTTTGCTCTATTTACCTACTGTTTCCCCTAACCCTGACCAAACATTTCAAATTTGTGGCGCTAGATGAGGGTGTATGGATGGTTTGTGCAAATCCCACCATTTTTTGGAAGAGTGATTCAGAGTTCCAATTGTCCAGCAGTAGGCCAGGAACATCAACTTCTTACAGGAAGCAAGGGTGCGTAATGCATTTCTGAAAATGTGGGAGTTTGCTGGGCTTTGACCTTCTGACCCCTATTAACTTTAATTCTGGTGCTCCAGATAAGTCTCCATACAACTCCTTGAGAAATGGACTTTTTATCTAAAGTCCTGCCCAGAATTCTGAGGAAGATGCCATTCAAATTTAATGAATACTTTTAATTGAAATTACTCTTCTATTAATCCTGTGAAACAGCTATTTGCTTCCATATCACAGAGATTTAAGCAATGCCTAAAAAACGTGAACTTACTATGCCCCAGCGCACAGCCGTCTTTGTTTGCTCTTTTGGAGACTTGCTTGAGAGGGCTTCTGTTTTGGAATGACAGCTCTGAAACAGGAATGTTGCCAAGTCATTCTGGGTAGATGTGACTTAAACTCTGTCCCCCAGAATGTGTAGCTAGAGCTTAGATGCCCTGAAAACCTGTCTCTTCCCCCCGGCTATGTCTGCATCTCTACAAGGAGAGAAACTTGACTTTTCATGGGTTGCACATATGTTGTTTAATTTGACTATGGTGGGTCCTGCTCATTCCACAATGTCATGCTCAGTAGTTTTTTAAGACCCTTACCTGCCATCTTAGAATCAATGCTGTGTGTTAGTTCCAAGGCAGAAGAGTGGTAAGGGCTAGGCAAGGAGGGTCAAGTGACTTGCCCAGGGTCACGCAGCTGGGAAATGTGTGAGTTCGGATTTGAACCCAGAACGTCCCATCTCTAGGCCTGGATCTCAATTGACTAAGCCACCTAGCTGCCCTCTTCCCCTCACCCCACCCTCACAATAGATCTTGATTTTCAACTACCATTGGACCAAGCAAGTCAACCTAGCTGAAGCATTAAGGTATCTCAGTGGAAATACAAAAGGCAGCATGTGCCAGTCCAGAGGTGCTACCATCTGGACCACCAACTTTCAGACTCTGATAGAGATAGCCTAGGACCCTGAACCCAAAAAAAAACAATAGCTCCCCACCCATACCCCATGCCCAGATCTCTGCCTCAGTTTCTAGTTCAGCACCCACATCTGTCATCGAGGGGAAAAATTACTGCAGAAAAAGGGCCCTCCCTGCTTACCATCACTACCCACAGCTAAGCAGTCCCCACCTGGGGCAGATAAGCCCACGAGCCTGAGGAGTGGCAGCTCTCTCCAGACCACTGGTCTTACTTGTAGCCTAATCTTCTTAGTCATCATCCCAAGAAGCCACCCCACTGTAGAGATGCAGCCTCACAACTGCACTTATGGGTGCCACAACAACAGATTCTCTCTTGTCAGAGAAGAAAACTCTTGTCATTTTCAAACATCAGAAACTGATATGAGGACAACTAGGTGGTTAAGTGGATAGAGAGCCAGGTCTAAAGATAGGACATCTTGTTTTCAAATCTGCCCTCTGATACTTCCCAGGTGTATAACCCTGGGCAAGTCATTTAACCCCAGTTGCCTAGCCCTTCCTGCTCTTCTGCCTTGGAACCAATGCTTAGTATCCTTTCTAAGATTGTGAGAGAGAGAGAGAGAGAGAGAGAGAGAGAGAGAGAGAGAGAGAGAGAGAGAGAGAGAGAGAGGGGAAGGAAAAAGAAACAAACAAACAAACAAAGAAAAATAGGTTTAGGATTGTGTAAAATAACACATTTTATTTTTTATTTTTTCCATATTACATGTAGATACAATTTATAGCAGATCATGTTCTCTTCCCCCTTCCCATCCTTCCCCCGATGCAAGATGGCAGGTAATATGATATAGTTTGTACCTTTGCTATCATGAAATACATATTTCCCTGTTCGTCATGTTAGGAAAGAAGATACATATATTTCACTTATCCTGGAGAAAAATTCATGAAGTAAATAAAGTGAAGAATGGTATGCTTCAATCTGCATTCAGACTCCAAGAAACTGATAGGATTTTATCAGTGGAAATGACATCAAAGAAGAATTATTAACATCTGCTTTGCCAGAAGAACTATAGGACTTTTCTATCAGACTCACAGCTGAAACCTTCTTCATGTATCATCTTCCCTATTAGAATGTAAGCTCCTTGAGACCAGGGACTGTTCCGTATGGATTTCCTAGTGCTGAGTGCTGTGTTTTGAATATAGTAAGCATTTAAAACCTGCCTTTTCATTAATTCATTCATCTGCTCCAGAGTAATCCAACTATATTACCTAGCCCTGATGGTAGATAGTGAGTTTTATCAAGATGGCCCAGAAGTATCCTGAAATATGCTTTTGAATGATCCAAGAAGTGTTAAATTGTGTTTAGTATCACTTTAGAGGTATATATTTAATAAAACTTCAGTTATTTGAAAGTTGACACTAGATTAGAAGATATGGCATGGCGGAAGAGACCTGAATTCAGATCTTGCCTTTTACAGTTGCTATGTGACCTTGAGCAAGTCACTTCTCTTTGAAACTCAGTTGTAAATAAAACAGGGGTAATAATATTTGCATTACCTAAAAGATAGGCAGTTGTGAGGAAAGTGTCTTATAAATATTAAATGCTAGAAAAATGTGAATTATTATTGATTATCTGTCTATAGCCATGTTGGCAAACCTGTGGCATGAGTGCCAGAGGAGGCTGCCCCATTCCCCCTTTCCACATGCACCTGAGGACATTTCTGACATCACCCACCCCTCTGCCCAGCAGTCCAATGGGAGTGCTTCCTCCCTCCCCTGTCTGGAGTAAAGCAGAGGGTTGGCTCATATGCAGTATGAATGTTGCAGTTTGGGAACTCAGTCTCTAAAAGGTTCACCATCACTGGTCTACAGGATCTACAATAGCTCCCTACTATTACCAATATTGGGTTATTTAGAATGCAACATTCTCCAAATTATTTTTGTGTTCACTTTGTCTACATTTTGTATTTGCTACTTGTGAGCACATTGTTTTCTCCCAATAGATGGTAAGCTCTTTGAGGGCAAGGACTGTTTGTTTTTGTATTTATATTTCTAATGCTTAGCATAATGCCTAGCATGCAAGTAGTGCCTCAGTCATTGCTCTTTGAATTGAAATGCATTTCCAACAAGTCTAGATAACAGAAAGTGCAGCTGGGTGGCACAGTGGATAGAGGGCAAGGCTTAGAGTCAGGAAGACTCCTCTTCCTAAATTCAAATCTGGCCTTAAATACTTACTAGTTCTGTAACCTGAGGCAAGTCACTTAACCCTGTTTGCCTCATTTTCTCAACTGTAATATGAGGTGGAGAAGGAATGGCAAATCATTCCAGTATATTTTTGCCAAGAAAACCTCAAATGGGGGTCACAAAGAGTCAGACACAATTGAAATGACTGAAAGACAACAACAAAGAAAATAGAAAGGTAATTTAAACCTTTTTTTTTGTAGACAAGACAGTTGGGTTCAGTGGTAAGGAGTCCTATGTTCAATGTTCAAATCCCAATTTTGCCACTTGCTACTTACATGACTCTGAGTCAACAGCTTTCCATTCTCCAATCCTCAACCTCTTCACTGGTAAAATAAAGAAATTGGAGTAAATGACCTCTAAGGTCCCTTCCAGCTCTGTCTGTGAAGGTATACTGATCCTCAGTTTTCTTTCAGGTAAATACTTGGTTGTAATTCACTTAACTGTTTGGTACTCAGTTTCCTCATCTACAAAATGGGTTGGTGGTGAAGTTGATAATTTATAAAGTCTCTTCCAGCTAGCAACCTTAATATGGTACCTTTTCTTCTCTTAGGCTCTCCATAAGAGTTCCCTGATAGGAATTAGCTTCTTTTCAACTTGGAAAGCAACAAAGGGGATTGACATAACATCCCAGATTCTTCTCTGTGTTCTGTTACTCAAGTTGGGCTTTTATTAAACCAAACAAGAGGAGGTTATTTCAATTTGCATATGTGCATACATATAACTTTTCCAGTACTCAGAGATATTAATAAACTGCAGGGATCAAACTTACCCCTCTGAACCCCGTGATTTTTAGACAGTTCCCAGAAATGAATTCCAAAACCCCAGGGAGCCATTTATAAAAATGTTGCTGAACCCTCCAAGGGTTCCCAGAACCAAGTGAGCCTCAGTCCTGGAAGTTTCATCTCCAAGACTGTCAGGCATTATATTTACTGATGTTCTGATGATCAAAGATGTTCTGTATGTGTGCGTCCCCATGATTTATGAAGGGCAATGTAGTAAGAGGTAGGAAACAGGAAGTAGGTCCTGGATTTACTTTCCTGGATTATGGGCTCTTATATCCCATTTCTTCTCTCGCTGAATCTCTCGCTGATTTTAGATCTGAAGGAGACCTTAGAAGTCATCTATTCCAACCCTTTCAGTTACAAGGAAGCAAACTTAGCTAAGGAAGGAGTTAAATAACTTGCCCAAGTTCATTCACCCTGCTCAGTAGAAAGGCAGTTAGGTGGAGAGAGCCATTGTGCTTTGACTCTGGAAAGCCTAACTTCAAATCTTGCCTTCAATGCATAATATCTATTTGTTCTTCATTAAGTCATAAGTTCACTGAATCTCAGTTTGTTCATCCTTAAAATGGGAATAATAATAGCATACACCTCACAGGGTCTCTTAAAATACTGACTGGTAAGTGCTTTGCAAATCATAAAGAGTCATATTCGTATAAAACATTGTTCTTATTATTATCAGCAGCAATCTTGTTCACATGGCTCGCTCCTATATTCTCTAACCACTCCATCTGTAGGATCTCAGTGATTAATTATTGCTAAGAGCGTATACTGTTTGGTAATCTTTCTCCCATTATCGTTGGGCGCCTATGTTTCATCTTCCTTGCTATGTTGGGTTAGCTCCTCCAAGACCAATAGCCACATCTTCCCTGCCTCTTATGTCCTTCAGAGTACTACAGAGCTCAGTGCTCATACTGCTCTTAGGTGTATGTTCAATTGTTTTCAGACATGTCCAGCTCTTCATGACCCCATTTGGAATCTTCTTGGCAAAGATACAGGAGTGGATTACCAACTCCTTTTCCAGCTCATTTTACAAATGAGGAAACTGAGGCAAACAAGATTAAGCATCTTTCCCAGGGTCACATAGCTAGTAAGTGTCTGAGGCTGGATTTGAATTGAAGGGAGATGAATCTACCCAATCCCAGCCCCAGCACTACATTACCTGCAGAATATATATTTAAGCCCAGGTCTTTTGACTCTAAAGCCAATGTCTTCTCCAGATGTTCTTAATAAATTTTCTACGTCAGGAAAAGAGGATGAGTTGACACTAATTTCTGGAGCATCTAAACATCCTAAAATTATTCATTAAGACATGAAACTGGGGGGCAGCTGAATGGCCCAGTGGATTGAGAGCCAGGCCCAGAGACGAGAGGTTCTGGATTCAAATCTGGCCTCAGACACTTCCTAGCTGTGTGACCCTGGGCAAGTCACTTATCCCCCATTGCCTACCCTTACCACTCTTCTGCCTTAGAACCAATACACAGTATTGATTCCAAGACCAAAGGTAAGGATTTTTTTTAAAAAGACATGAAATTGGGGGCAGCTAGTTGGCTAAGTGGATAGAGAGCCAGGCCCATAGAACCAATGGAGAACCTAGGTTCAGATTTGGCCTCAGACCCTTCCTATCTGTATGACCCTGGGAAATTCACTTAACTCCCATTGCCTAGCCCTTACCACTCTTCTGTCTTGGAACCAAGACACCGTATTGATTCTAATATGGAAGGTGAGGGTTTTTAAAAAGACATGAAATTCAGCTCTTCCCTCTGAGCTTAACTCTAAATAATTGAGAGCAAAATCCTGACTTTTCATATAAGGCACTTAAAAATCTATCTTGAAAAGTCACTTTTGGTCACTTTGCTCATCTTCCCCCAAATCCAGATATTTGAAAAATATTTTTACTGACTTAGATGAAGCTATAGAAGAGATAGTAACCAAACTTGCAGTTGGCACCAAGCACAGAGGACTAGTAATAAGTCAAGATCCAAAAATCTCACTCCAAATAATGGAATGAGTGTGATAAGAGTGAATTTTATAGGTAGAAATAAATGAAGAATTCTATAAATGGGCTTAAGAAAGTGATGTGAGTACAGCAGCCATTGGAGATCACTTAGGCCAAACCCTTCATTTTATCTATAATATAATAAAGAAACAAAGAAGACCCAGAGAGAGAGATAACTTGCCAGCCTTTTGCCAATTTATGTCCTCTAACATCAAAATCAGTGTACTTTCTGTTACCCAATGTCACTAGTGGCTATTCTGAAAAAAAAAAGATCTGAGGGTCTTAGTGGACTGTAAGCTCAATATGAGTTAGAGAAGGAAATGGCAAATCACTCCAGTATCTTTTCCAAGAAAACTCCAAATGACGTCATGAAGAGTTGGACACAACTGAAAGGTGACTGAACAATAGCAAAACTCAATGTGAATCAACAGTTTGAAGTGGATGTTATTAAAGCTAGTCTAATCTGAGTCTGCCAAAAGAGATGAGCACAGTTGAAGTTGAAGGTGATCGCTCCACTATCATCTGCCCTAAGCAGAGCATGTCCTGAGTACTTGTTCAGTTCCAAGCATGACATTTTAGGAAACAGACTTTTTATAAAAAGTATTTTTCAAAAACCTAAAAACACTACCAGCTATTTGGGGGGGGGGTATTTTACTGATTTCATAGCATTTAAGGATTAGCTGGAAGACATGGGGCTATATATAACTTAGAGAAGAGCAGCTTAAGTAGGATACAAGAGCTTTTTCAAATACTTGAAGGGTTGTCATATGGAAGAACAAAATAGACTTCTACTTGTGTCTAGAGGGCAGGATGGGAAATAATGGGATGGAGGCAGGGAAAGTTGCAGAGAGGCAAATTCAAACTTGGTGTCAGGAAAATCTCCTTAAAAATTATAGTTGTCCGAAGTGGAATGTGTTGTCTTGGCAAGTAATGACTCTCTCCTTCGACTGGGAGTTTTCAAGCAAAGACCTGACTTCAATGAGCTGAAAGGTACCATAGAGGCCATTGCATCCATTTCCTTCATTTTACACATGAAGAAACTGAGGAACAGACTGATTAAGTCACTAACATTTAAAGTATCTCACTTGAGATTTGAACCCAGATCTTTGAGACTCCAAGTCTAGGATTCCATCCACTATGTCATGCTGCCTCTTTAAGAAGGGATTATTGCTGTATGGGATGGACTGAATAGCCCCAAGGTCCTTTCAAACCAAGATTCTGAGGTTCTATGATCTCATGAATGGAATATTAATAAGAATATAAATCAGAAAAAGGAAATTTATTTTATTTTTTAAAACCATTACCTTCTGTCTTAGAATCAATACTGAGTATTTGGTTCTAAAGCAGAAGAGTGGCAAGGGCTAAGAAATGGGGGTGAAATGACTTGCCCAGGGTCACCCAGCTAGGAAGTATCTGAAGTCAAATTTGAACCCAGGACCTTCCATCTGTAGGCCTCGCTCTCAATCCACTGAGCCACCCAGAGGCCCAGTAAAAGGAAATTTAGATCACTTCAGCCCCACTCCCTACCCCTTGTGTATGTGTAGCCAGCACTATTGTGTTCATTCACATCAAGTGCAACCACTGTTTGAACTCCAATTCAGAATATTCCCCCATCATACTTTTTGCCAACAAGTTGTAGATTTTGAAGAAACCTAGTCATGTGTGGCTTTATTGGATAAGTGGCACCATTAGTTTCCATATTTTGGTTCTATTATGCTAGCTCAGAGGAAATAAGTTATCCCTTTGCCTTCCCAGTCCTTGAATCTTCTTATAGCCAATATCTATCAATATCAGAGTCTATTCTTGTCCTGATTTTAAAAGAAATCATGGTTATGTCCCCGTGGATCTATAAGCTGCGAATCTTATCCTTTCCTAGTCGGCATGAGGGTCTTCAAACTCAAATGGATGACTAGGAATTATTCTCTAAACTAGATGGGCCATTAAACTTCTCTGTACTGCTCTAACTGGCAAAATACCTACCTGAGGCAAGCAGCAAGGAGACGGTGGGGCAACACGGGAGATTAGCCCATCTATAGAGGGGATGGCCTAGGAAAGCAGAAGCAAAGCCCAGGAGGGTACCTGAGGCGTGCCTGCTGTAGGGAAGAAGTATATCTTGGGACTTCGTAAGTCTGTTGAAAGTATGGCCATGGAGAAGCATGATGGGGCAGAGCTGGGCAGGCAGGAAATGATACCAGCGGATAGGGCTATAGTGATTACCACTGCTGGAATAGACATGGGAACAAGTCAAACTGCTACTTTTTGTTCAGTTGCTTCAGTTGTGTCTAAGTTTTGTGGCTCCATTTGGGGGTTTCTTGACCAAAACAGTGAAGTAATTTGCCATTTCCTTCTCCATTTATAGATGAGGAAACTGAGGCCAAAAGAGTCCAATGATTTGCCCAGGGTCACGCAGCTAGTGAGTGTCTAAGGCTGGATTCAAACTCAGAAAGATGAGTCTTTCCACTATTCAACGTAGCTGCCCATGTTGTTAGTGACCTCTAAATTTTCAAGACTCTGGCTCTCCACTGCATGCCCCAAAAGTACTCAGCTTCCCCCTCCAAAAATTATTAAGCACCTGCTGTGTGCAAGACATTGTCTTGGGAGCTACGTATATAATGACAAGAAAATGAAGCATCCCTTGTCCTCAAGGAGCTTTGGACATGTATTTGTGCACCATTTGTCAGAAGATTCGTGTCTCTTTCTTCAATCTGTTAGTTGCATTATTAACCTTCTGGGCTCTCTGTGCCGTGTTTCTCCAGCCCATCTCTTCGTGGTCTGTTCATTAAACTACAAATGCAGTTTGCAAGTTCTGAGTGGCATTTTCCATATTGCCAGTGACCTTTGTAGTATCTCCTCCAGACACATCACTGGTTCCATGCCTCACCCAGAAGAGATCCTCAAACAATGCCTGTCATCCCCAAGTTTCTAATGAACCCCCTGTGCTAGTCACTGTGTCAGAGGATGCCATTAGCAGCTTCACCAATTACTTTTGTTTGTCGGGCTTTCTTTCAATCGCTGTGACCAGCTGTGACCCACTTCCAAGGCATTATCTAACGATATCACAGACAACCCAAAAACAAACCCACCTTGAGACACTGAACTGGATCCCATCAGATTCAAGATGGCACTTTTATACAAGATGGCAAACTAAATAACCTGAGGTCCAAATCCTGCTCACCCCCTCCCTCTTGTTTTTGTACACTAAGGATAGGTTTTGCTTTTTTCTAATAAAGTTTTTATATATTATTTAAAAACATAAAATCCGAGGGCAGCTAGGTGGCTCAACAGATTGTGAGCCAGGCCTAGAGATGAGAGGTCCTGAGTTCAAATCTAGCCTCAGATATTTCTTAGCTCTGTGATCCTAGGCAAGTCATTTAACCCCCGTTGCCTAGCCCTTCCCACTCTTCTACCTTGGACTCAATTGCAGAAGGAAAAGGTTTTTAAAAAATAAAACAAAATACAAATATAAAATCTATTCTTAGTACAAAAATAGGGCCCATTTGAATCTGGTCAGTGACCATGAACCCTATACTTTGTTGTCCAGTCATTTTCAGTTCTGTCTGACTCACTCCTTTTGGGGGATTTTTCTTGGCAAAGATACTGGAATGGTTTGCCATTTGTTTCTCCAGCTCATTTTATAGATGAGGAATGTGTAATTAGAAATTTGAACCCTTGGACTCCATCTCCCAGAATTCTTTTTTCATCTCCCAGAATCCTTTTCCCTTCATCCTCTGCCCTCTTGCTCTCTTCTCTCAAAACTATGGCTGGGTTAGCTTCCTCTTTACTCTAGCTTTTTTTTTTATTTTCCTTTACTTCAAGTTATTATTAATAAATCTTGATAAATATAATATTTGGAGATTTTGTACATAAATTTCTAAGCTTACAGGAAACTGAGACAAACAAAGTAAAGTGATTTGCCCAGTGTCACATAGTAAGTATCTGAGGTCAGATTTGAAGTCAGGTCTTCCTGACTCCAGACCTGACACTCTACCCATTGTGCTTCCCTACACTAAACAATTCAAATGACTTTAGAATATTGACATGATGCTACATCCTATTAAGTCACAAAAGATTTGCAAACATAGGTGTCTCTATGACACAGACAAGTATGTGTGTATACACACACATGGGTTCCTGTACTTCTAGCATCTGGGATTTTATTGGTGAACTTCACTTCATTTGATCAGAGCTCAGTCCTTTGAGCATTTAGGCTATGGTTTTGGAGAGCTGCTATAGTGGCCACACCTATCACTTTAGGGTCAACCTGGCAAGTGAGGGGCCTCCCTGAATTTGGCAACTCTAGGCTGACCTCAGAGAATAGATACACACATCCTCCAGGCCTTTCTAGATTATGCTCTGTATCCAACATAAACTCTGAGGAATTGGAGGTACCTTTTTACCCCAAGAAGACATGGCAATAGGACTTTTCTGAAAGTGTACATACACCCCAAGAGTGTATTGACTGGCAGCATCTTAAGTTGTTCTCAGAGTTCATTTGGGGGGAAATGGTTTTTTTTATCCTCAACCTCAGTTAGAAAAGTTAGAAAAGGCCTCAGAGGCCATTGAGTCCAAACCTTTCATTTTACAGAAGAGGAAACTGAGACCCAGAGAGAGGATACAATATGCCCATAGGTTCCTAGATCTAGAGTTGAAAGGGACCTCAAAGGTCACCTAGTCCCAATATCATTTTATAGAGTGGAAAACTGAGTCCCAGAGAAATGATTAGCTTATCCATAGCTAGTAAGTAAGCAGAGCCAGGTCCAATTCAGGTTCTCCAATTGGATTCTTTTTTCTTAAAACCCTCACCTTCTGTCTTAGAATCAATACTGTATATTGGTTCCAAGGCAGAAGAGTGGTAAGGGCTAGGCAATGGGGGTTAAGTGACTTGTCCAGGGTCACACAGCGAGGAAGTATCTGAGGTCAGATATGAACCCAGGACCCCTGAGATGCCTAGCTGCCTTCCTGAGTGGATTCTAACATATGGAAAGTGCTCTATAATTCTTTTTTTTTAATCCCTTACCTTCCGTCTTGGAGTCAATACTGTGTATTGGTTCCAAGACAGAAGAGTGGTAAGGGTAGGCAATGGGAGTCAAGTGACTTGCCCAGGGTCACACAACTGGGAAGTGTCTAAGGCCAGATTTGAACCTAGGACCTCCCATCTCTAGGCCTGGCTCTCAATCCGCTAAGCTACCCAGCTGCTCCATGGTCTATAATTCTTAAAAAACTATATAAATACCATATATGTATTTACCCCTCATGGCTGTTGTTCCAGAGATTCTATATGGATTTTACCCCATCCTCCTTACCCTATTCTGGTCTTGATACCATAGTTCAGTGATTCCCAAACTTTTTTGGCCTCCCGCCCCCCTTTCCAGAAAAAAATATTACTTAGCCCCCTGGAAATTAATTTTTTTTAATTTTAATAGCAATTAATAGGAAAGATAAATGCACCTGTGGCCAACACCGCCCCTCTGGATCACAGCAGCACCCACCAGGGGGCAGTGGCGCCCACTTTGGGAATCACTGCCATAGTTCCTAATATGTGCCATCTTTGACACTACCCCAAACAGCGGTTCACAAAATCAATTGCTGGTGGAATTGTCCCACAGAAACAGTATTTTTCATGGCAATTAGGTTCTCAGTCCAGAATAGAAATGAGCTCTAGCACAGAGAGTAGTTACAATTTTTTTCTCCATGTTGATACCCCCTGACCCTGTTGCCAGGTGGATGAGACAACAGATTTCTTTCTATTTTTGGATTGGGGGGTATAGACCTTAGTCCTCTGACTTCACTAACAAAGGGAACTATCAGATGAGGATAGTCACCTACCAAAGCAAATCAATACCTTCTCTGTAACCAACAGTGTTAGCAAGTAGCCTAGAGTCCAGAAAGGTTAGCTGACTTGCCCAGGATCACAAAGCCAATACAGATCCATGGCAGACTTTGAATCTAGGTCTTCGAGGCCAACTCTCTGTGCCCTGTGCCAGTGCTTTCAGACTCAAATAGAAACTGAGGCCACTAAATGGTACATAAAGATCTCAGTGGTTACATGTTTACTTAGAAAACTATGTATTAATATTGTCATCACTCAGTAGTTTTCACTCATGTCCAACTCTTGGTGGCCCCACTTGTGGTTTTCTTAGAAGAGATAAGTGGAGTAGTTTGCCATTTCCCTCTCCAGCTCATTTTACAGATAAGGAAACGGAGGAAAATAAGGTTCAATGACTTGCCCAAGGTTACACAACTAGGAAGTGTCTGAAGCCAGATTTGAACTAAGGAAGAGGAGCCTTCCTGACTCCAGGCCCAATGCTCCATCTGCTGCAGCACCACTTAGCTGCCCACACATTTATATTACCTGTATTTTATTACCTGTGTTTTCAATTATTTTATTGCATTTATTTTTCTGATTTGACACACATTAATTTTATAATTATATTTTAATCTGGTTCAAGCCATACTTGGGTGTGTTCTAGGCTGTATGCAGCCTTTGGGTCCTATTTTTTGACGCCTCTGCACTAAGCCACATAACTTTTCAACATATGTTTATACCTACATCAATAGCTATATATTTTTTGAGATTCTAAGATAGGAATGCTTCGTTATCACTGCAAATGCATGCTGAGGGCTTTTCTTATAGGAAGAGAGGCAGGTTTGAAATTTTATCAGTATCAGGAACTCCTGGTATAGAAACTCTCCACCAATCCATCTGTGACTTCTTATTCGAGATCATTTCCTGGGATGCCAAGAGGATAAGTGACTCGCTCAGGATCCCACAGTTAGTACATGTCAAGGCTAGGCTAGAACTCACATCTGTCTGATCTCAAGTCTAGCTCTCTAGCTGTTCTATCCAACCACCTCAATGCATAGAGACAGATATGATGACAGAAATATAGCCATATAGGGGTGAAGATGTAAATATAAATATAGATATAGCTTTAGATGTCGAGATATAGTTGGATATGTAAATCTTGAGCTAATAATAACAATAGCCTGCATTCACGTAGCACTTTAAAGTTTGCAAAATACTTTACATATGTTATATGGTCTGTGCAGATACAGATATGGGTCATCAGTGTAATTTGGGATTAGCTGTATACATGTCGATGCATGCCTGCATACAATTAGTTACTCTCACATAAAAGACGTGTTTTTATAGATCCAGTTTAGAAAGTAAACGTTTAAAAATAGCACATAAGAACAATGAATCTCTGACAAAATCTTATGTTCCTCAGACATACGAGTAGCTTGATTATATCTGGACATGGAATGGCCATCCACAAGATGCAACCATGCCTTAGGACTCCATTAACAGAAAGCATTCTGGGGGGAAAACAAAGCATGAATACAGTTCAGAAGGTGGAGCACTAACAGAAAGAACCTTCTTAAGACCCTGTGTCGTCAGTTTCCTTTTCCTTACCAAAACATTCATTCTACGAGTAGCAAATGTGAAATAATATAAAATAGAAGCAATTTAGAATTTTTGCCTGATTTGACAAGTCTGCCAAAGTTAAGAGGGTAAACTTCACAAAATCAATTGCTTTGTTGGGGAAAAAGGATGGATCTCTATTTAAATGCCCTTTCCTAGTCATGTTTCAGTCATGTCTGACTCTTGGTGACCCCATGAGGAGTTTTTTTTTTTTTTTGGCTAAGATACTGGAGTGGTTTGCCTTGCCTTTCTAGCTCATTTCATAGATGAGGAAACTGAGGCATAAAAGTTCAGTGACTTGCCCAGGTTCTGAGGCTGGATTTAAACTCAAGAAGATGAGTCTTTGTGAGTCCAGGCCCTGTGGTCTTATCTTCTATGGCGCTACTTAGCTTTTCCAAGGAAAGACCAACTTCAACAACTTGTTTCTTTCCCTGCCAACTCTGCTCACACTTCTGAAGATGATGGAAGTCCTAGTCCTTCAGGATGGAAGAGTTCTTTTTTTTAATTGATTAATTAAGAAAATTTTTCCATGGTTACATAATTCATGTTCTTTCCCTCCCCTCCTCCTATCCCCCTCCCATAGCCAATGAGCAATTCCACTAGATTTTACATGTGTCATTGATCAAGTGACCTATTTCCATATTATTGATATTTACACTAGGGTGATCGTTTAGCGTCTACATCCCCGCTCATATCCCCATGGAACCCTGTGATCAAGCAGTTGTTTTTCTTCTGTGTTTCTACTCCCACAGTTCTTTCTCTGGATGTGAGTAGCTTCTTTCTTGTAGGTCCCTCAGTGGGAGAATTCTTGATGAACATGATCTCATTTGATGTAAACCTGTGTCTTCTCTGATGCTGAGGCAGATTTAGGTTTGATGTCAGGAGAACCATCTTAACCATGAGATCTGTCCCAAAGTAGAAGGGACTGCCTAGGGAGAGGGTGATTCTCCCTCCATGGAGGTCTTCAAAAGAAGACTGGGTGCCCATTTGTTGGGGATGTGTAGAGGAGGTTTTATTTGGGTACAGATTGGACTCCATGACCAATGAGATCTCTTCCAACCCTGAGCTTCTTCAAGAAGAGATTCCTTACACTTGTATAGAATGATGCAGGTCAAGGAAGTTGTTCTATATCCATTACATAAAATTTCAAAGAATCAACTGGACACCACTTTAGTATAAACCTTTTGGACTTTTTGTTATACTGATGTGAGGGGTTTATGATTCCCTAGAAATAGAGGATTCTAGGAATGGCAGCCCCAAAGGCTTGCTTTGGCATGACAGCTGAATCTAGTGTTAACCCTATGACTCCCATTTATAAAGAAGAATGGTCCTACCTAGACTGTTCAGGAATTTCCTATACAGAATGGTAGAGTCGGTTTTCCTTTGTTAACTTTTGACTTTTGCTTTAAAACAAGGAGTTAGCAGGAGCCAAAATTCAGATGCTTGAAATGTGACTCCTGTGTGCGAATGGGCTTGGGAAAGAAAAAGTGGCTTAGGGTTTTGAGGGTTTTACAGGATACTTTTTTTTCTTTTATACTCAGTTTTATGAGGATTATTTTGTTTGGCTGCTAGCCAAAATCACTGAAAAGAAAGAACAAACGGACCACCAAATCCCACAGTCATGTTTGAGTTGTTCAGCATACATTGCAGCCCCAGAATCAATGTTCAAAACATCGACAACTGCCAGCAGCTCTGAGAATAACTTGAAAACATGACATTTTGAGTTTCAAAAATATTTTTTGTGGCAATAGAGATGTGTAAAGCACACACATTTATGTACCACTCTGTTCTGTCTCATGTCAGTAACTGCTGGCATGTGTTTCTTTTGGTGATCATGGTATTTATCAGTCCTGGAAGATGTGGATGGGAAGGCCTGGTGCTTCTTGGAGAAAGACTTTTCAAGGTTTGGGTGGTATAGTGAAAAGGTCTGTGGATTTTGGGTCAGAGGAGCTGGATGCAAATCTTGATTCTGCCTTATAGTATCAGTCTGACCTCAGGCAGATCATTTCACCTCCATAGGCCTCTTTAAAATGAGAGATTTGTATAAGGTAGCTTTAGAGGTCCAATCCAGCTCTGAATCTATAACTCTGTGTGACCCTGAACAACCCAGTTTCTCTTTTCTGAGCCTCAGTTTACCTCCATTTCAACTCAGTGATGAGTCTCCTGGTGGAATATTAATGACTCATTGTGAGTTATGTATTAACCAAAGAAAACCATGCCGTTTACTATCACCAGCACTCTATCCTCTCCTTTAGGCAAAGTCAACAAAAACATACAATATATGAGTTCAGTTTAAGTCAGATGATAAGAAGTTCTTTATTAATGAAATGAGCCACACTCAACACACAAGCACACACACAGTCATAGTATAGTTTGATCACTAAAATTTGGGGTTAATTTCTTCAGCTTCTGCCTACTTTCCATCCTATTTGGTTCATAGCTCTAACCTAGTGATGACAAATCTTTTAGAGACCATGTGCCATGCCCTGCTCCACAAAGAGACCAAGTGTCATGCCCCATCCCAACCTTGTTCCCCCCAGCCTTACCTCAGACAAAAGAAGAACCACTCCCATTGGGCTGCTAGGCAGTGAAGACATTTGTGGAGAGGGGGAAGGGAGTGACCCAAGCTCTCCTCTCCCCTCCCAACTCTGCTGCATGTGTTATGCTTCCATTGGACTATTGGGCAAAGGGACACATGGAATGAAAAAATGTCCTCAGAATGGTGGAGAGGTGAAAGGGAACAGCTCCCCCAAGTCCCTCTGCCTTTCTAGTAATGAACTATGGTAGGTGACAGCTTGCATGCCCACAGAGAGGGCTCTGTGTGGCCTTTTCGGCATGCATGCCATAGGTTCACCGTCATGTGTCTAGTCCAGCGATGGGCAAACTAGGGCCTGCGGGCCAGATGCGGCCCCCTGAAATGTTCTATCGGGCCATGCTACGTTATTCCTGATCTGACGAATACAACGAGTAGGATACAATACAATGAAACTTCGAAAGAGGTGCCTTAGAAACAGACTGACAGAGGAGCATTTCCTTTCCTTTGGCCCCTCTTTAAAATGTTTGCCCATCACTGGTCTAGTCCATGTTCCATTAGAGAAAAAGACAGATGAACTTCTTCCCTGTGACCTTCAAATAGCAATGGGCCAGCTAACCATGGGAGATTAGTGGGGTAACCTAAGGGTTAAGATTTCCAAGATTTATTTATAAATCACATTTCAATTTAATAAATCACATTTTAATAACTCTAGGCCAAAGTTGACTTTGTTTCTCTGACCTGGTAAGGGTGATTTTAGAATGTATATCTCCCCCAGTCTCTAAGTCGGACTTCCAAAGAAACTTCATGCACAGACTTATACTAATTATACTAATAGGAATAGTAGGACTTTACTCTGGTGTCAGATCAGGGTTTGAGTTGGAGGGTTAGGAATGGTTGAGGTCACAGACAAGGAGGGAATTCCATCAATTGTGGAGATACTTGCTAGGTATTGGTAATACAGAGGCAAAAGAAATGATCACACCTCATGGAGCTACATCTAGCAGTAACAGCAATACAGAAATTGAGAAGACCAAGAAAGGCTTTATGGAGATGATGATACTTGAGCTGAATCTTGAAGGAAGTGAGTCACTGAGTGAGGCAGAGATGAAAAAGGAGTGAATTACAAAGACGAACAGTACAAAGACATGGAACTGGGAAAAGGAATGTCCTAAGGAACAGGGAGAAGGTCAGTTTGTACCAGGAAGTACAAGAAAGGAAGTCGCATATAATGAGGTTGAAAAGCTATATTGAAGTCAGGTTGTCAGTGGCTTTTATTTATTTATTTATTTGGTGGCGGTGGGGTCTTTTTTATTATTCATTTATTTGTTTGTTTTTTTGATTTAGAGTATTTTTCCATAGTTACGATTCATGATCTTTCCTTCCTCTCCTTCCACCCCCTCCCAAAGACAATGAGCAATTCCACTGGGTTTTACATGTGTCATTGATCAAGACCTATTTCCATATTATTAATATTTGCACTAGGATGATCATTTAGAGTCTACATTCCCCAATCATAACCCCATTGACCCATATGATCAAGCAGTTCTTTTTCTTCTGTTTCTGTTCCCACAGTTCTCTCTCGGGATGTGGATAGCATTCTTTCTCATATGTCCTTCAGAATTGTCCTGGATCAGTGCATTGCTGCTAGTAGAGAAGTCCATTATATTCAATTGTGCCACAGTGTATCAGTCTCTGTGTATAATGTTCTCCTGTTTCTGCAACTTTCATTCTGCATCCATTCCTGGAATTCTTTCCAGTTCACATGGAATTCCTCCAGTTTATTATTCCTTTTAGCACAATAGTATTCCATCACCAACAGATGTTCAGCCATTCCCTAATCAAAGGGCATCCCCTCTCTTTCCAAGTTTTTGCTACCGCAAAGAGCGAAGCTATAAATATTTTTGTACGCATATTTTCCCTATTATCTCTTTGGGGTACAAACCCAGCAGTGGTATGGCTGGATCAAAGGGCAGGCAGTCTTCTAAGGCCCTTTAGGCGTAGTTCCCAATTGTCATCCAGAATGGGTGGATCAATTCACAACTCCACCAGCAAAACATTAGTGTCCCCATTTTGCCACATCCCCTCCAACATTTATTACTTTCCTTTGATGTCATATTAGCCAAACTGCTAGGTGTGAGGTGGTACCTCAGAGTTGTTTTGATTTGCATTTCTCTAATCAGGAGGGATTTAGAACACTTTTTCACGTGCTTATTAACAGTTTTGATTTCTTTATCTGAAAATTGCCTATTCATGTCCCTTGCCCATTTGTCCACTGGGGGATGGCTTGATTTTTTTTTTACAGTTGGTTTAGCTCCTTATATATTTGAGCAATTAGACCTTCGTCTGAGCCTTTTGTTATAAAGATTTTTTCCCAATTTGTTGCTTCCCTTCTAATTTTTGGTTGCATTGGTTTTGTTTGTACAAAACCTTTTTAATTTAATGTAATCAAATTTAGTCATTTTACATTTTGTAATATTCACTGTCTCTTGCTTGGTCTTAAAATATTTCCTTTCCCATAGATCTGACAGGTATACTATTTTGTGTTCACCAAATTTACTTATAGTTTTCTTCTTTATATTTAAGTTGTCAGTGACTTTAAAAGATCAAATCTACCAGCCCTCCATTGTCTCCAAGGAAGTTCATGTATCTTTTCCATTTGATTTTTGTGATTTCATTGCTTCTGTAGCAATAATTCCAGAACATAAGTACCTTCCTAAGTAGACTAGGGTCTGTATGGCAGCCAAGGTACTGTCTGTGATTCACAGACCTAATTGTAATGATATCTCTGGGAGATTTCGAAATGTGAAAGTTCCTTGCCCAAAATGAAATCCCACTTTGCTTCCTCACTTCAAGATTCTTCTCTTATGCAAAAAAAAGGCCAAAGAAAGAGAAAAATAAGGTTTCATGATGTCCTTTTCCTGAGGATTGATAGATATTTCCCTCATCCCACCATGAATATATCTCCCACTAAGAACTGTAAATGTGTTGCAATAGGTGGGGAAGGCCACTGCAGAGAATGCCAAATTGAAGATAATGGGGGCGGGGAGAAGAAATCCAATTGATCAGGAGTGCGATAAATGCTCTTTCTCAGCAAGTTCACCATCCTAGTAAGGGATTTACTCAAGGCTTTACAGAAATAGCTCATGCTCCCAATTCAGTTCTATTCAGCAAGCACTGATTTAGTGCCTACTGTATGCTGAGAACTGTTCTAGTCAGTGAAGCTACAAAGACAGAAAGGGTGTGGTCTCTGCCTTCAGGGAAGTTATATTCCACTGAAGGAAAATAAAATGTATTCAGATAAGTACAGAAGAGAAAATTGTATATATATACAATATAAAAGTTAATGCAGAGTATGTGGGAGAGAGCAGGAAAGATCCCATGAAGAATGTAGTCTTTGAATGGGCAGCTGGGTGGCTCAGAAGATTGAGAGCCAGGCCTAGAAGACGGGAGGCCCTGGGTTCAAATGTGACCTCAGACACTTCCTAGCTGGGTGACTCTAGCCAAGTCTGGGCAACCCCGCTATTGTCTAGCCCTTATTGCTCTCCTGCCTCAGAACTGATATTTAATATCAATTCTAAGATGGAAGGTAAAGGGTGTTTTTTTTTTTAAAAAAGACTATAGTGTATGAATTGAGCCTGGAGAGAAGGTAGGAGGTCCAAGAAGAACATATGAAGGGGAAGGACATGCTAGCTATGGGGGACAATCTTAGTGAGCATTGGGACAAGATGGCGTTGCCACAGTCTGAGTGGCTGAGGATTTGTGGTTGGGCATGGACCCTGGCAAGTATGCAGACCAGCTCAGAATGCACTCAGGCTTCTCTGGTGATGGTCCGTAGTCTGTGTTATTCTTTTGATAAAAGGACAGCACTGTCATCCAATACATCTCCAACTCTCTGAGCACAATGTCATATAATTTTGAACATGAATGGGAGCTCTTATCAGTGACTTCTCTTTGCTGACCTCTCTTAGCCTTTCCTCTCTGTCAAGGTGCTGTCTTGTTTGCAGATGGAATTGGGGAAAGGGAGGGGGTGCCTTTTTCCCTTCTCTTTTTGGTGGGAAGAGAAAGATTCGAGGATCAAATATGATCTCAGGGGAAGCCCAAGCTTTTCTTTTGACTGAAAAGCTCTTCAAAGCCGAACCAGGCCTGATAGGATGACATTTATCACTGTTTGAATTTCTGGTGGTTTATTCTATACAGATGTAAATTTAACATTATCTGGCCTTTAAAGAAGAGCACATGATAGCAGGACATAGCCTCAACCAACAGAGAGAAGGGGAACTGGTAATTCAAACTATTAGAAACCTTCCTGTCCATTCTCACTGCTGCCCTCTTAGTCTAGGCCCTCATCACTTTCCATTGAGATGACTACAAAATCAAGCTTCTAACTAACTAGTCTTGCTCTCTCTTGTCTCTACCCCTTCCATTCCATTCTGTTATAAGCTATGAGGCTAATCTTTAAACAGTATTTTTCAGCTCACCCCATCCCCGATGAATCATCAGTCACATCTATTTAAGGAACTGGAGAAGTTCAGCCTGGAGGAGAGATTTGGGGGAACATGGGGGTGACTTCAAATATCAGAAGGGCTGTCATGTATAAGAGAAATTAGACTTGTTCTTCTAGGCCCTGGAGGGTAGAACCAGGAGGAATGGGTTGATTTTCTGGAGAGACAAATGTCTTTTTGTTATATGTGGTGAGGGTGGCATAGAGAAACTTGCCATCAATTAAATCCCTTCTCAAATGGAATGAACTCTATTGAGATGAATAGGATTCCCTGAAACTGGAATGCTAGATGAGTCCTTCTTGGATCCCTTGTACAAGAGGACTCCTGAACATCTTTGGTTTGAACTATATATCCTAGGAAATCTATTCCAGCTCAGAAAGTTTGTGTGATTATCTCTCTACCCAAACAAGATTCTTAAGTTCTTAGTAAGTGCTTAGAAGGCAGGGACCAGGTCATATCTTTTGTTACCTCTCTCCACTTGCATTCTGGTCCTTAGTTGTTACTTAAATGAATATTTTCCTTGCTTATCCTCATGCATGGGAAATAGTAATGCTTATATTCAGTGCAGCTTATTTTCCTAAGAGAGCAGGAAGGTTGTTATTCAGTCATCTTTTAGTCTTATCTTGCTCTTTGTGACCCCATTTAGGATTTGCTTGGCAAAGATGTTAGAGTGGTTTGCCATTTCCTTCGCCAGCTCATTTTACAGATGAGAAAACTAAGGCAAATAGAGTTAAGTGACTTGCCCAAGGTCACATAGATATCAAGTATCTGAAGCCAGATTTGAACTCAGGAAGATGAGTCTTTCTGATTCCAGATCTGGTACTTTATCCAGGATACCACTTAGCTTCCTTGTGAGATGAACATCAAAGGATTATTCTACATGTCTTGATTTGCCTCCCTGGAGATGGAAACTATCAGAAGGTCATGCATTAAATAGAAAATAGAGGATAGAGGATACAGACAGGTAACACTCAACTAAAAACTCATTAACTAGGAAAGTAGCCCTTTATACATGGGCTAAAATTAAATTAAATTTTTGATTCTGAAAGAAAAATCTGCTAAGAATATACTTGGAATAAAGAATCATGTTTAACCTCCTTAAGGGAACAAACTACTTTAATGTACTTTGGAGGCAGTCATACAAATATGATCAATTGGGCCAGCTAAGTGATACAGTGAAGAAAGATCTGAGTCCAAATGTGGCCTCAGAAACTTAACTAGTGTTAAAATCATTAATCTGAGATAATATGGATGCCACCTTGACTGACAGGGATGGCAGTTGAGAGATTCAGAATGTTCCCAAATGCTGTGAGCCAGGGGCAAACATCAGTTGGATTCCACCCTATAAATACCCCATAAGAACTGCAGTTGAGAGGTCTCAGAACTGAGAGCTGGGACTTGAGCAAACATCTTTGGATCAAGAACTGGGAGAGGGAGGTGAAGGGTGGTTGAAGGGTAGAAGAAAGGGTAGGCCTGAACCTAAACCTATATCCTGTGCTTGACTGAGAGAACTAGTGAGCCATCAATATCATTGGTAGTAGAGCTGAGAGAATACACAGATCATCAATCCATATCTACATCAATAGCCTTCCCTATTCTCTGACTTGGCTGTGGCCAGGTCCGGTCAAAGATAGTGAGAGGGTGAAGACCTTAAGCCCCTACCAGCCTAGCAGTCTCCAGTCCTGATCAACAATTAGCTTAATAGCCAAACATAGCAATAGGGTTTCTAATCCCCAAACCTAATGCCTTGTTATCCTTTCCCCACCAATAGATAATACAGTGATTTAACAGAAAGTACCTTCCTCAGTGGTTATTCTATCACAGCCCTTAGGAAGGAAGGATTAATTACACAGTCAGATCTCAATCGTTTCCAAAGCCAATCAATAGCCTATTATCAATCAATCCAACCTCAAGTTGGGCCTAGAGAGGTTAACCATCTACCTAACCTCTCAAGGGGGCCCGACCTGGGCAACTGTTAAAAGGAGTCACTGACAGGTTTAACCAACCAAACCTGTCAGGGAGAAGAGGGATAAATTACAGCAACAGCTAGTGTGAGAGGAGGAGGTGTTCCTCCTTCACCAACTGCAGTTGGCTTAGGCCTTGGACTCTGATCCCTCTTTCATCTATACTATCCCTAAGATCCACATACCAGCCATCTTGTAATATCTAGAAAAGGAGGATCTATAGGTAATAGTAATAGTAAGAGAGGAGACATAGAAAGAAAGAAACAAAGATCTGATCTCAGATCAAGAGATCAGATCATAGACATACACATCACATATCATCTATCATCCTCATTTTATCTCTATTCCTTTTTAACACTAGTTGGGTAACCCTGGACAAGTCATTTAACCTCTGTTCACCTCTTTTTCCTAATCTTTAAAAGGAGGATAATAGTAATACCTACTTTTTAGCATTGTTGTGAGGGCCAAATGAGATAATAATCATAAAGTGCTTAGCAGAGTGCCAGGCACATAGCTAAGTGCTATCTAAATGTTATTATTATTATTATTAATGTACTCATTACAAAGGATCCTTATCTCTTCATTAAAGTATTGTCAACACTTCTTCTCTTTTCTCATATACTAAAATTCCACCTTTCAGAGAATTTATTCTGACCTTACCCCCATTTATTTCCTGGAGTTGCAGTATTCCGCAGAGAGTTTCACTCAAAGAGGAAGATAAATGGTTACAGTACAAGTTAAACTGATACTATCCACCCATCCAACACGTCCACTTGGAAATGAAGAACTTTTCCTAATTTCTTGGAGTTCCAGAGAGCCTTTTGCTTTAGTCCTATAGAAACCCACATCAGAGAAGAATTGAAACGATGCAAAAAAATAATATATTTCCAATAAAACTCATTTGAGAGAAAGAATAGCTCCTGTATAGCTTTGAGTATGTTTGATTATTTGACCAGAAGACTTGTGTGGGGAACAGTACTGTCTCATGTGTTATTCAATATGTTTAAACATACACATGCACACCCCAAAACCATTTCTTCAGAAAGCTTCATCAGAGTAAGCACAAATGTACTTAGCCAACTTAATTTTTGTCTTTATCCAAAGGCAAGATACAGAGAGTTGATTGGAGCTAACATGATATTACAGTCTCAGCACCAAGATGCTATATGCAAAGTAGAGGCCCTCATTCAGAATATTGGTGGATTCCTATTAAAATAATGCCTTTTGGTAGTGGAGAACTACTCTGATTAACCAACTAAGTCATCAAAAAATCAAGACTCAAGATGTCAGTCATTTGTGACATCCTCCTAAAAACCAATGAATAATATTACTTCATTAACTCAAGGGATCTATGATATCATCAGTGGAGGTATTCCCTCCAGTGAGTAAATGGCAACCCATCCAGGCCATCTCATCCAATGCAATCCTCCATACTGGGGGCTCTCCTCTATGTCTCTTAGCTTTACATAGCCGCTGGGGTTATCCATATTCTCCCTTTCACTCTTACCAGATGGCTGGTCGTACCTTTCACTAATGATATCTTCTGGCACATAAACCATCATTGATAATATGCTTCAGCTTACCATACATCTCTTCATTACCCTTTGGATCATCTACAACTTGGATACTTCCAAGACTGTGGCATTCAATGAATTGTATCAGCAGTGGGTTATTGATATTGAAATGATGGGGTTTTATGTCAAGGAGCAGGTTAGGAAGGTGGAGAGTGCTACACAATTTCTTAATTGTCATTTTGCCTCCTCTTAGCAGACTGTCCATTTGCAATGTCTGTTCAAGATTGCTGTGTCAGGGGACTAATTCCCTGAGCTACCAGTTAGAATTTATATGGACGATACATATTATTTCTCCACTGGGTTTTTCCTGCATTGATTTTTGGGGCAATCTCTTTTTGAAATATCTGTCTATCTCATTGAATTCTGGAGCTTGAAGTATTTATTCATCACAACATCATAGAAGCATTCGGAGAGCTTACCATTTATAGGGCTTTACTATTTCTTGTAAACTCTGCATCTGAACAGTCTCTCTGGTAATGGTGAACAACTATGGCAAATTTGATAGTTCCCTTGTATGTTCCCTTGATAATCAGAGAAGGTTTGAATAAAGTCCTCTTTATGATTGTATCTGGCACTGGATTTTATATCATCTTAATAATCTTTGTGAAAGGCAGTTAGGCAAAGGATAGAGAATTAGCTTGGAGCCCTCCATTCAAGTCCTATGTCTGATGCCTACTGGCTACGTGACTCTAGGACAGTGATGGGCAAACTTTTTAAAGAGGGGGCCAAAGGAAAGGAAATGCTCATCTGTCAGTCTGTTTCTAAGGCAACTCTTTGGAAGTTTCATTGTATTGTATCCTACTCATTGTATTCATCAGATTAGGAATGACGTTCAGCAGCCAGATAGAACATTTCAGGGGGCCACATCTGGCCCACAAGCCATAGTTTGCCCATCACTGCTCTAGGCAAATCAGTCAGTCCCCCTGAGGCAATGCTTTAAAACTGCTGTTGAACTCAAAGAAAAATGGAACCACTAAGCCTTAAGTAAGGTTCTCTGTGCATGCAAACTGACTTAGAAAACCATATACTGTTATTACTGTGTTTTATTGTCTTTTTGCTTATTTTGTTCAAAATTTCCTAATTATGTTTTCGTCTAGTTCTGGCAGACATTACCAGGAGTGTTGTGGGCCACATGTGTGATGCCTCTCCTCTAAAACTGCCAAAGACAGAAGAGAAGAGGTTAAATATTTATCTGTTATCTACTATAACAGGCACTGTGCTAAGTGCTTTTTACACATAGCATCTCATTTGATCCTCAAAACAACCCTGTGAGGTAGGTGCTGTTGTTATTCCACTTTGCAGTTGAAGAAACTGAGGCAAAAAAGAGGGTGAGTGACTTGCCCAGTGTTACACAGTTAGTCTTTCTCCGATGTCAGATTCAAACTCAGATCTTCATGACTCCAGGCAAAGCACCCTATTCACTGAGCTACCAGCTCCTCAGAATACTCAGAAGGAAGATGGGAAGGTCAACAGTCAGTGTCATGTACTACAGAGAGGTAAGGAGATTGAGGACTGAAAAAAGGCTAGTGGTCATCAATGGCCTCCAAGAGAGCTTCAGTAGAGTAATGAGAGAGGGATACTAGAGTAGTAAGGAATAGTGAGAAATGTTAGTGAGGAAGTGGAAGCAGCAACTCTAGACAGCTTTTGACAACAGGAGAGGAATGTGATGAGAAAGTAACCGGATAATGTAGAAGCATCAAGAAGTGTTCTTTTTTCTTATAAAAATTGTAGAGACCTGAAAAGGAAAGAAGACAGTGGAAAGGAAGAAAATAAACATACATGGTCTGACAGTATGATCAGTAGAGAGGTCCTGTTGTTGTCTTGTTTCAGTCAGGTCCAAACCTCTGTGACCCCATTTGGGTTTTTTTTTTCCTGGTAAATATACTGGAGTGGTTTGCCATTTCCAGTTCATTTTACAGCTGAGGAAACTGAGGTCAACAGGATAAAGTGACTTGCCCAAGATTACATAGCTAGTCAGTGTCCAAAGCCAGTTTTGAACTCATTTGAATTGTAGAGAGAGGTCCTAGAGGAAGTGAAGGAATAGGAGCCAGGGCAGAATATGTGGTGGAACTGGGACTTGAATCTAGATCTCCTGACTTTTTTGTAAAACCAAGGTTCTTTCCATTGTACTGTATGTGGCCCTTCTTCTAAATAAGAGGTTTGATGAGAAGCAAAATGATATTAATGCATTGCATTTGTATGCCATGTTTGAATGAATGACTAGTCAAGTGTAGGCTGCCAACCTATCATATACACACACGTACATGTCTGCTAAGCAGCTCTTCAATGGGAAGCTTTCAGCAAATTGCTTTGAACTTTGCAATGAGAGAGTCCTTGTTGAGTGAGTCCATTAGATGAGAAATCAAGATCCTTCTTTGGTTTTGATTTGAAAGGATCACCAAGTCAGGGTTCTAATGAAAACATGTCTAGACACGTCCTCTAGTCAACTTTGTTGTTTTTCTACTTTACCTATGAAAATAGACATTTTTTTCTTTATATCATTTACAGAGTTGTTACCCTCTTCAGAAAAACCGCTATGGAGAAAAATAAAGATACCTACTGTGCCACCCAGCCCAACTATCGTGTATTCTTTTTAACTCTAACATTTGATATAAGAACTTTGAAGCCTTATTGTAGTGCTAAAGACTATTACAGGTGAAATAACCTTATAGCTTTTGAAACTGCACATTCATTAAATGCCTAATAGCTGTAAAACACTGGACAAGACTCCAAAAAAATCAAGTTTAGATAAGCCCAGGACCCTGCCCTCTAGGAGCTCACAGTCTAAGTTGGAGATATGACATAAAGATAACTCCAATCCGTAAATATCCCATACTAAGTACATAAGAGAGGGCCAAAATGAAGTGCCATGTGAGATCCAAGGAGGAAGGCCATTAATGACTGAGGATGCCAGAGAAGGCTTCAGAGAAGAGGTGGCATGGTCACCCTACCTTTCATAGATGCCCAGATCTTTTCCAGTTCTGGCATTCTTAGGGTTCATCTAAAACAGTCCCTCCCTCTTCTTTTTAAAGAGGAAAAACTGATACCAATGGAGAGTAAGTGACTTTCCCAGAGTTGCCCAATAAATGAGGGGCACAGCAGGACGAAGGCCCAAGTCTTTTGTCTCCAAGTTCAGTGATCTTTCCACCAAACCACATTATCTCATTCAGTTCTTTGGTATGGAAAACTCTTGGATGGAATCCATGTTCTATGGCAGAATTACATCATGACTTTAAGATGTTGATATATAAACCTACATTTCTCTAAGGTGCTCATATGATACTTTTCTTTGTATACTTGCCATGGAAACCAACATATTTGTAGCTGCATATTTCTATATTTATAAATATCTCTATATATTAATACATATGTGTATATGTATTCATAATAATGACAGGTAGTTAGTCTTCAGGGCTTGAATTATATGTTGATAAATATGGCCCTTAAATTGTCTGTCTCTACTTTTCTATGGCAGCTATCACCATAGTATCAGGGGAAATTCATTGATGATCTCTACTGATTTATCCCTCAGGACCCAGAGAATGGAATGAAAGAGACCTTACCCTTACTATGAAATCCACCAGTTTTTCTCCCTGGAAGTTTAGAATAATATATACAACTTTTGCCATTTATTCATACCTCTAGGGTTTGGGAGGGCCAATGAATATTAAGTGGAAAATAAATTTGTCTTATGGCAATTTGATTTTATTGTCTGAAAAATAAGTTGACTGAATTGATCAAAGCTCTGTATGTGGCAAAGTGTAGAATCAGTGATTACCAAATCACGTCTTCGGTTTGAACTTTGTTCAAATCTAGAAGCAGATGGTGTCATGCAGCTGAAACAATTGGAGCCAGAAGAATTAAGTTTAAATCCTCCTTCTGCTAATTGGTACCTTTGTGACCTTGGGCCGATCACTTTCCCTCTCCAGGACTCAAGTTTTCTCCTCTAATGTAATCTATGTGATGTCTAAGGTCATTTGAGCTGTAAACCACTGTCCAGGGCCTTGATCAACATCTTCCCCACCACCATCCCTTAAAAAAAGAGCATTCTGTCATGTTAAACCCTATTTGATTTTCTTTGTTCTCCTTCCCCTGAAAGCAAGGGTCAAAGGGGACTCTTTCCTAGTATTCTGACACACTTGGCCCATACTCTAGGTATACCGATGTTTTTGCCTTTGGCCTAGACTCCCAAACTTATAACCTTGCTAGTTGATGATCTGCTGGTCTCAATTAATTGAGAAGAGCGGCAAAGTACCTGCAACGGTCATATGAACCCACTGGGAAGTTCTTTATGAGAAGTATCGATAATTATGGAAACATAGGCTCATATAGACCCCATGTTCACATGCTTTACTTCTGAAGGCTCTGCAGCTTACTCAGAATCCATGGGGGGCAATATCACTGATCCATTGAGTCAACAGGCTTTGACATATAGAAAAGGCTACTAGTAAATCCTTTGACTTGATCCATAAACATTTTTTCCTTGTCCTGCATGTGAGTGGGTGCCAACAAAACGCACAAGTGTTAGACTGAACAGGCTAGTAGTGTCATCTCAAAGTCCAAACTGTTAGACCAAGATGGTTCTCTAGTTCAATCTCCCACAAAAGCATTGAAGGAGAAATATAAGCTGACTTACCTCATGCGGATGAAGGACCATGAAGGGGCTATACCTGTCACTCTCCCCACACTAGCTTTGAGATCTTCATTAAAAAGAAAACATTCCCACCAAAGTAGAAGAAAGTTACCAATAACACTGGTCTGGGGAAAAGGCATAATTATATTACTTTTTAAAATTTTTTTATTTAGAATATTTTTCCATGGTTTCATGATTCATGTTCTTTCCCTCTCCCCCAAACCCCACCTCCCTCCCCATAGCCAAAGTGCAATTCCACTGGGTTTTACGTGTATCATTGAAATAATATTTCCATATTATTGATAGTTGCCCTAGGGTGATCATGTAGAGTCTACAACCCCAATCATATCCCCATGAACCCATGTGATCAAGCAGTTGTTTTCTTCTGTGTTTCTATTCCCACAGTTCTTTCTCTGGAAGTAGATAGTGTTCTTTCTCATAAATCCCTCAGAATTGTCCTGGGTCATTGCATTGCTGCTAGTAGAGAAGTCCATTATTATATTATTTTGAAATACATCACGACTTTAAATATCCATATATCATCAACACTGGAGTTCCCTGCACTGAAGCAGATTGCAGCCCATCTCTGTCCCAGTGAATGGTCTCAGTGAGATTTTAGGATGGAAAAAGCTCATCATAAAGTTATTCCACCTTCTAGTGAGGTGGTGAGCCTCTCCAAGCTCACTAAACCTAGTTCTCTCAAAAGACAGAAAAGTAGTCTGTAACTAGACCCATACATACTCAACACCTTTTGGAGTTGGTAGGCCCTTCCAAACATAGTACTCCAATGAAATAGTCTTTGAGTCACCTCTGTGCTACATTGAGACAACTCCAGAGGATGTTAGTCAGGGAGCACTTTTTAAATAAACAGAACCAAATCAATCCCATTTTGACATCTTGTTCTTTATTTGACGTGTATACTGTCGCCCTTCCCTCCATGGATTCTCAGCAGCAGCAGCTCCCAACACAGCCCAGGGGAGAATCGGGCTCTGGTCTCTCCTTTTTGAACATCAAAAGTATCTCCTGCTAATAGCTACAAGAGCACAAGAGCACATATATCAATTAAATTTTGCATTTCCCAAAGGATATTTCCTTGTACTATTGTTGCTAATCAGACCATGTATTGCAGTTACTTATTCCAAAGGAAATACAATATCACGATGAGTTGGCAAGTGACTGCCAAGCCAAAGGGAGGCTTTCAAGTGAAAGTGTTACTACTGAAAATAAATATTAACTTTGCAATATTTCATATTCACTTGTCTCCCCTTAATTGTCTGAAGAATGAACAAAACCAGTCCTAATGTGGAGCACTCTATCTCCTCTCCCCCTCTGGATTATCTCCAGATATATATATATATATATA
>NC_058136.1:11292260-11306490 GCF_016433145.1 Gracilinanus agilis | reverse complement strand
ATATATATATATATATATATATATATATATATATATATATAAAGGATGAAAGATGTTAACATTCTCATCCATTAGTCATGTCTTGATAGAGGAGAATAAATATGTCGCCATACCTAAAACAGAAAGATCGCTGAGGTTGTCAGGGACAACTTGATTAGCTTGCAACGGAAACTTGCTCAATTTGTATGCTCATGAGCTAGGCTGTCAGACCCGGGCAAGATTGAAGACAGCTGCCCCATCTGAGTACACAGGCAAAGATAATGCACACACAAATGCACCATCAATCCAGATGGATTCATATTCTTCAAAGCACTTAATCGAATTCAAAAGGGTATGAGATGCCTTCCCCACCCCCACACCCCACCCCACCCACCCCACACCCCCATACCCCACACCCCCGCAGTTCTGGGCTGCACATTGCCAGGAAGGGGACCTTTTACCTCTCCAAAGTCCTGAAGCAAGGGCAAAGTGGGCAAATGATACCCAACTCCAATCATAGCTGCAGGGGATGTGTTTCTGACTATATGGTTCAACCCTCAAGGGCCTAGATCAGTCAGCTAAGTTGTATTTGGCTTAGAGAAATGAGAAAACTATGCTATTTGGTATTTTTATTCCCTCTGTCTGTGTCTGTCTTTCTCTGTCTCTATCTCTGTATCTCTGTGTGTGTCTCTCTCTTTCTCTCTCTCTTTATTCTTCTCTGCCTTACAAATACCCAAGAGTGACTGTGGCATTATGAATAATACAGGAATCAAACCATCCAAGGGTCATTAGGGGTGAAGCCCAGCCTCATGTTTTGACCTTTACAAAGCTCTCAACATTTTCTGTGTTGTGTATTATTCATTTGAAAAAATATTTCTGATTGATCCAGATGAGGTATGGTGCCAGGAATTCAGCCAGAGCAGTGAGAGTGTTGAATCAAAGCAACTCCATTCATAAATACATTAGGAGAGAAAGAAAGAAAAACTGAAGAGTTCACACATAGGAACTCAGAGAGGTGGTAGAAAGAGCAAGGTTATTCAAAAGGGATTTATTTAGTTTGGTCCAAACACGTTGATATGGGTGAGCATAAATCCGATTTCAAAATAAATTAGGTTATGTGTTCCCAATCCTTTGAAAATCTTGGAATAAGAGTCCAGAAAAGGAAATGGAAAATATCATAATCACAATAACCAATGGGCCATTTCTTTTTCTTTTTTTTTTTTAAATGAAGTCACCACCGGGGCAAGACAACTGATTATGGCCGACCTTTTAAAGCCAGTTTGTATATTTGCTTGCTTATCTATCGTTGTCTATTGAGGGGAAAATTGCTCCCATCCATTTCCCTGCACCTCGAGGTATAAAGGGTCCATACCATCTAATCGCCTGTGAGATATGACTTTAATCCCACACAGGAAAGAGACTATTTGTAAATGGTGCTGTGTGCATTGCGCACGAGTTATAGAGTATAACTGTAGTTGTGGGGGCTTGTCATTTCTAATTAAGAATATCCAACACAACTGTAATTCCTAAATGACATACTCAAGTATAGGACTACTTAATATGGGGAGCAGTCACTTAGGGATATAGGCATTGCTGTGGACGATGAACTCACCGTGACCTCAGATGCAGTTGGGTTCCTTTTAGTTTTCCCATATGGATATCCAGAGGTATATGGAGCTGTTATGTTCCCTTGGGAAATGCTAGAATATCCAAATATTAGGAAATCCACCAAGCCATTTTAATAATGCTTATTAACCTAATTGCAAAGAACATGTAGTTGTATTAAATGAAGTTCTAAAGAATTTCATTTACAGCCTATATATGAAGGATATTGATCTGAAATTTTGACTAGTTTTTATGTGCTTCTATGCATGTGTATTTATACACACCAATATATTTATGGATCTCTATATACATATACGTATATATCTTTTTTTCCACTGAAACCTTTGTAAAGAGGCTGACATTTTTAAAGGTTTCCAAGCTTTATTTAGATATAGCTGCTACCATCCTGTTAGAATATAATTTACCTAAGCTGTGACGAAGGTTGTAAGATCGATTGTTTTGTTCATTTGTAGAACAATATTTTACTTTGTATGAAACCAGGTTGCTCAGACTTTGATCTCTGAACATTTAGAGAAACTGAAAATAACCCTGTTAACTGTTTTTCTTAAAGTGAATTCTGATTTGTATTATGATATTAAAATATGGAACATAATTCAAAGGGATGTGCGATATGTAATGTAACTCACTGGATTGTGCCAGTGGTTCAGTTAGCATCAAGAAATGGTTTGTGGGGGCAGCTGGGTAGCTCAGTGGATTGAGAGCCAGGCCTAAAGATGGGAGGTCCTAAGTTCAAATCTGGCCTCAGACACTTCCCAGCTATGTGACCCTGGGCAAGTCACTTGACCCCCATTGCCTAGCCCTTACCACTCTTCTGCCTTGGAACCAATACACAGTATTGACTCCAAGACGGAAGGTAAGGGTTTAAAAAAAAAGAAATGGTTTGTATTAATTTCCCTCCTTGATGGAGATTACCAAAGATTCAGGATGTTCCCTTAAGGACAGAGCATGTATTGTCATGCCCAGCATGAAGGAACTCTTGGATAACCCTGAAGTGGGCCACCTTTGATGTCTCCTTTCTTCTATCATCAGGTCCCCTACCCTTTCTTCACCACCACCATTTTTTATGTTCAGTATCCTAAACCCAATGGGGCTAGGGGAGAGCTATGGCTATTTCTCCCTGACTCTGCTTGTAGAATAAAGCACTTTTTCTTAAATGTTTTGAAGAGAAGATATAACTGAGCATCACAGGAAAACATGCAAGAGTGTTACATTTGTATTCCAAGAAACAAATTATATAGTTGATAGTGAGTTTTGAGTTCATCTTCCTCTTCTCTGTACACTCACAGGGATATAGAACTATTCTGTCCTCTGGCCTTCTGGTTCTCACTGTTGGATCTTGTCTAAATTCATTGCTTTTTAGATGTTATCTCAGTCTTCATTTCAAGCTTTTGGTTTTGGTAGGGCAAAAGCAACTTCCCATATCATACTTAGGGTATGGCAGGTTCAAGTCACTGGCAGGTATTTCTCCACTACTCCTTACCATTCCCAAATGAGTTCTGTCTACTGAGCCTATTAAAGGCTTAAAGTAACCTTCCTAACCCTAAATTCACTGACCCTAGGCATTAGGAAGTAATGTTCTTGCCTTTGGGCTCCCTAGAGGAGAAATAGTTTCCCTTTCCGGTCTCTCTGTCCTGGTAGATTTGAAACAATTCCATTGGCTCCTGTGTAGCTAGCAATGCCTTTGTTTTTGAAGATGGTTTCTTTTTCTTCTGTTCCTAAATTGATATCTAAGATCATTTCTCTTGGATCTGGCATAATCTGAGATGCCATCTTGACCTTCCCTAAGCCTACCATCCTCTATCCATTGAACTCCCATTTTTCTTCGAAACTTCTGTCTTCTATTATGCTTCCCAGATGAGCTTATTGGTAGGGCTGCAGTAATAAGCTTATTGTGTGTCCAGCTGACCATTGAGTAGCTTCCATTAACCCTTCCTGTCACTCCATGCCCTACTCCGAGCCTCAGGTTTCTTATTAAGGTCTCAAACCTTGCTTCTGGACAGTGGTGGCTTAATGCTGTATAGAATTCACAATAGCTAAAGGAAAAGCAAGCTACTTTAGCCATGGTGCATGTAATGCCAGTTTCACCCTTTTCAGAAAAGTTTTCAGAATAGCTCTATAGTTCTCTTTCTAGATCAGCCTGACCTTCATTATCCAGATCTTTTCAGGGCTGATGATCATGAAGCGATTCATAGCCTATTTCTTCCCCATCTCCTGTGGAAGAAGATACAAAATGGAGTTCCTCTGCTAGGGCTTCTTCAGTTTCAGAGGACATTCAAATGTAAGCTCCTTGAAGGCAGAAACTATCTCCTTTATCTCTATCTGCAAGTTTTATCATAGTACCTATAATATAGGTAGTAAGCACCTACTAAATTGTTGTTAGCTGATGGTTGAGCTTCAATGTCAGTGGCTCATGGTTCCCTTCATGGGGATATCAGTGTGTGGGCAGGAACTCCATTGATGTCTTCTGTCTCATTGTGGCATGGAGGTCCTGAAAGTTCTGGGAAAAGGAGAGTGTGAACTTGGCCGGGTCCTTTCCAATTGGAAAGATCAGCCTACCAAACATAAAAAGCCTTAACACTAGAGGCATGGCCACTGGGGAATGATTTTTTTTTCTGGCACAGAACTCACGACAAGCATCTACTCAGACGCCATGGTGAAAGGAATACCCATTTGGAGATAATTATGGCTCCTGAAAGTCAGGATCCAGCTGTTCTCAGGAAGGTTCATTATTTCATCAATAAAGTGGCGCTAATCATAGCACCCACCATACAGGAGTGTTGTGAAGATCAATGAATTAATGGAAGTAAAGCATTTTGCAACCTTAAAGCACACTTGAAATGTGAGCTATAATTATTTCTCACAACAATTCTGGAAAGCCTAATTATGATGAAGTGGAGAATATGAAGCCTGCATCAGCTATGATATAATAGGGAGTCTTGACTTTGTATTGTTTTGTTACTCTCACAGTTTTACATGGAATAAGCTTTTGTTGTAACGACTGGCCCTTCTCTGGCTCTAAGGGCGAGCTCTCTCCAATTCGTATCCTTCATATGAGCTTTCTTTCTCTTGGATTTCCAGGCCAGAGAACAGCAAGGGATGAGGGAAGGTTGGGGTTGTGGGGAATGGGGCTCATCAGACTGAGCAGCCCCCCACCCACAATCAATTCCTATTACATCTATACTTAACCGTGTATCGCTTCACACCCGTCCACATGAACCATCTTAGATTATAAACTTCTGGAAGCCAATGACCATGTCTGTCCTGGGCCTAGCATTACCCCATGCCCAATTGGCTCTAATTTAGATGCGACCCTGTGAAGATGATAGCAAGAGTACTGACATTTATATAACACTAGGAAGTATACAAAGAACTTTTAGCAGATCCTAGCTTTGGAGCTGGAAGAGACCTCATCCACCTACTTCATTTTACAAATGAGGAAACTGAGGCCCAGGGAGTAGAAATGACTTGCCCAAGGTCACTAATAGAATCACATATTTAGAGCTGGGAGGGATTTTAGAGGCCATCTAGTCCAGCCCTGTCATTTTACAGACAAAGAAGTGGAGAAGCAGAGAATTTGAGTGAGTTGCCTGAGGTCACAGAGCTGAGGGCCTCTTATTCTAAATCTAATGTTCTTTCCACTATAATACCTTTATCTGATTAGATCTCCAGTGAAGTAGATAAAAACAACAACAATAACTATAGCTCTTGGAAGCTTACAAAAGCTTTTATAGATATTATCTCACTGGATCCTTGTACCAAGCCTTGTGAGGTAAGTACCCCAAGCATTCAGTCAGTTTAGCCCAGTCTGACTCTATTCTATTAAGGTACTGGAATAGTTTGCTATTTCCTTCTCCAAATCATTTTACAGATGGGGAAATTGAGGCAAACAGGGTAAAGGGACTTGTCCAGGGTCACACAGCTAGGAAGTATCTGAGGATGGATTTGAATTCAGGTCTTCCTGCCTCTGGGGCCAGTACACTATCCACTTTCCCGCTAACTGCCCACTTCAAGCATTATTACACCCTTTTTTAAGGTGACTTACCCATGTGAGTCCAAAGACTAATTAATAGGTATTGGAGTATGACTTTAAAGCCAAATCTTTTTAACTCAGAGGATCTTGAGCTTTTTTTATGTCCCAGATCCCTTTGCCAGTCCAGTAAAAACAATGCACCCCTTCTTGGAATAGTATTGTTATTATTTTTTTAATTTTTTTAAAATTAAAACCCTTAACTTACATCTTGGAATCAATACTGTGTGTTGGTTCCAAGGCAGAAGAGTGGTAAGGGCTAGGCAATGGGGGGTAAGTGACTTGCCCAGGGTCACATAGCTGGGAAGTGTCTGAGGCCAGATTTGAACCTAGGACCTCCCATCTCTAGGCCTGGCTCTCCATCCACTGAGCTACCCAGCTGCCCCATGTTGTTGTTATTTTTAAGAATTGTAGTAGAAGGAAATGCTAAACTTCAATTGGTCGGTAAAAATCTAGATAGAATTCATTTCCCACACAAGTTTGTGGACCTCCTGAAATCCAAGAACTCTTTGGGAGCCCTTGGGGTTACCGAGACAGGGAAGGAAACAAGGATTTACTAAGTGCCTACTTACTAATCCAAATAACATGGAAAACCAAATGCTCTTTTTAACCCCATTGTATAATTGAAGAAATGGAATCAGGCAGCAGTTAAGCGACTTGCCCAGAGTAACTTAACCAGCTAGTAAGGTTCTGAGGCCAGATTTGAATTGGGGCATTTCTGACCCAGGCTCAGCACTCTATCTGTTGCGGCTCCGAGCTGCCTGAGTCCATTTCTCTATAATACTATAGTATGATTCCTATTTTTGCCCAAAAAGGTCCATAAGGCTCACAGCTAGTGTGTCCAAGGCAGAATTTGAACTGAGGTCTTCCTGGCTCCTTGCCTGACACTCTATTCTCAGCACTCCTCTGATGAAGGAAGAACTCTTGGAGGACCCTATTTTTGACTGACCTCGTAGGCTGTTCTCTCAACATAGAGAGAATTAAAGAATGAACTCTGTTCAAGGGCCCTCTGGTCTGCCTGAGTCCCTCTCTTTGACTTCACCCCTCCCAACTGGCCACTCCAGCTCAGACTATTTCAGCTTCAGTATTTACAACTTGTTCACCCCCTCTCGACTTTAGGCGTGCCAAAATCCTCTAATCGTGCCAAGAATTTTTGCCTCTGCAGATATATCTTAGGCTCCTCAAGGGCCCGGACTGTGCCCTAGTCTTCCCTTCCATCCCTGATAGCATTTATCACAGCGGTGGCTTTGTTAAATATCTGAGGGTCAAAAAATAGCACTTTTGTAATACCGTAAGACTCCCCGCCCAACCTCCCTCTCCATCTGCCTCCCCTCTTCTTTCATGACCCCATGTTCTTTCTTCTCCTCGCATTCAAGACTAGAGCCAATCATGTGCACAGGATGCTAGGGAAGCATAAGCTCGCCCAGGCAGTATCTTAGCCAGAGGGATTAAGCTCCGTGGAAGACAAGCATTATACGTCCATAATTAGTTATTGATTTATTGGTTACTTTCTCTAGGCAGACTCCTGTAGTAAATAACCAGAAATGGTATTTTGCTTTTGTTTCTTTCGAAAGAGCTCAGTGGCACTTATCATAACCTAGAAATGTTAATTAATTCCCCTACTGCCCCTGAGAAGTAGCTTAGCACTATTATTCCCATTTCACAGATGAGAATCCTGGATCTAATGGGCTCTGAAATGATTTTTTGTGTGCATTCTGACCTTCCCGAAGAGAAATGTCATTCCTATCATAAATAACCCTGGTCTAGTTAGAAACTGCATAGGGAGTAGGAAAGCGATAAATTCCCTATCCAGTTACTACCTTAGCCATCAGTTTCTGAACAAAGTAAAAGTTACTTCCCATCTGATAAAGATCACGAACAATTAACAAGCAAAATCACCATTTCACAGGTAGTTGACCATCTAAATTCATTCAGACTTGGAGAAGGAGTGAGGCTACATTAAATTTTAATCAAATTTTATAGCTGCCGAAATACATTCATGCCCTGCTTGATTGGCATTCCAAACACAAACAGAGTGATCTATA
This sequence comes from Gracilinanus agilis, assembly GCF_016433145.1. NCBI lineage: Eukaryota > Metazoa > Chordata > Mammalia > Didelphimorphia > Didelphidae > Gracilinanus > Gracilinanus agilis. The sequence continues at coordinate 11,298,813 of NC_058136.1, read as the reverse complement.
AAAAGGAGGGCTGCGTTTTAAGGTCAGCCATGTCATTTTCCTCTCCCCATGTGTGGACCGTGTCATCTTGGAAGCACATGACTGGTCTCCTTCGGTGGTCCTCATTTGGAGATACATTTCATTCAAATACCCAAAATGATGGCAGGGAGTTTCTGTAATGGTTTCCTGGCTCCTTTCTCTTTTCATCTCTGGGCTTTTGACAACCAGATTTGGGAATCTCTCAAGGAAGTGTTATGAGCTTATCAATTATGGGGGATGATATTAATTGCCCGCATTCCTGTAGTGGTGACAATAATGGCATTTGTTAACCCTCCAGAAGTACTTTTCCTGAACTATTTAAAGCTCTGGGTGTGTCCAGGCACACACACACACACACACACACACACACACACACACACACACACACACGGCCTGTTTAGGCAGATAAGACTTGCTTTAAGAAACCTGGAGAGGGGGCCACTGGGTGGCTCAGTGGATTGAGAGCCAGGCCTAGAGATGGGTCCTGGGTTCAAATCTGCCCTCAGATATTTCCTAGCTATGTGACCCTGGGCAAATCACTTGACCCCCATTGCCTAGCCCTTACCACTCTTCTGCCTTGGAACCAATACACAGTATTGAATCTAAGGTGGATAGAAGGGGTTTAAAAAAAAAGAAAGAAACCTGGATACATGAAAAATCTGAAGCACTCACAAGCTAGCAATAATTCCCATAGGTGCAGTACTTGGAGATTTGCAAAACACCTTGCTCATACCAACCCTGTGAGGTAGGTGATACAGAAGTTAGTAGATATTTGTTAAGATTAAAAATTATAAAGACTGATATAATAATATAAATTAGTATTTTAATTAAAGCCATGGCCATGCTGGTAAAATATATATAAGACCGCGCCTATCTTTTATATTTACCGCCGGAGACCATTCTCTCTGCACGTCAGTCAGCCCTTCGGGAAGATCAAGAGACGTTACTTACGGATTTCCTCCCATTTAAACTGTCCTATGCGTGGGGACACAGACGTCCCCACGCCCAAAGAACCAGAAACCAGAAACCCGTTGGACCACGGGAAATGTAGTTTGATAGCCCCCAAGTGTCCATAGAAAATATATATATATACTTTTAGATGGCATCTCCCAAATTCCAATTTTACATATTAAACCCATTTTATAGATGAAGAAATAGAGTTGCATGTGTTAATGTGTTAGTTTATTCATGGTAAGCTTCTTAGGTGTGATTCAAGCACAAGATTCTTGACTCCTTCTCGCACTCTAACCCCATGGTGGTGAACCTATGACATGTATGCCAGAGGGGGCACTCTGAGCCCTCTCTGTGGGCATGCACACCATCGCCCCAGCACAGAGTTTTCCAGAGTTCATTACTAGAAAGCCAGAGGGATGTGAGGCCAGGTTGCTCCCCTCCCTCTCTCCAAGGGTGCCTGAAGACATTTCTCACATCATTCACCCCTCTAAGAGGCTCACCATCATTGTTCTAACCGCTCTGTCATCCAGTCTATGGAAGGAAATCAGTTGTGGGATGATTTTCCATTTTCCTGTAACTCTTATGTCAGAGACCTCTAGATATGAAACTAATGAGTTCCCTTTGTGGGATTTTCTCTCCACCTTGATTCATAAGTATCCCACTTGGGCCAGTGTGTTCACAGAAACAACTCCTCTCTTCAATATATTGAAACTGACTCCCTATTGGGAGAATGCAGTTCACATTTCCACCATAGAAAGTGGTATTAAGAGGAGGAAGAAAGCAGAGGCTCTTAAAGGAGGGGCCATTAATTCCAAAGATGGATGGAAGCCTCCAGTAACACTTAGAGTTCTGAGTATAACAATACATACAGCTCCATCCCCACTCCATCCCCAGTTTGTTTGACTGGTTAAAAGGAGAAAATCATAGCATTCTCCCTTCCATATGAGCCCTTAGCTCTATAGCATGACTAAGGAAATCAGTAGTTTCTCAAGAAAGCATGTAGGGGTGTTGAACATGCTAGAGTCTTTCTGGATCATCTCTAATACAAGCTGAGGGAGACATCTCTGGATGCATCATCCTCTTCAGCATGGTCCTAACTCTTGTTCCTCTTCATTTTCTTCTTTCTTTTCTCTTAGATCTTCCTCCCCACCTTTATCTTCCAGTTAACCCAATTCAAGAAAGAGGACGCAGAGGTGGTACCTCTTCCCCACCCCACAAAGGATACTGGTGCATATTATAGCTATCTAATCACTTAACACCCGTCTGTCTCAGTTTCCTCAACTCTAAATTGGAGATCACAATAGCTACTATCTCACAATGGTGGCTGTGAAGATCAAATGAGATAATATTTGTAAAGCATTTAACACAGTCCTTGGCATATAGGGGATTAATAAATGTTCCCTTTCTTTCCCTCCCCTCTCAATGTCAGTGCCCACAAGCTCCCTGGGGACAAGTATTGTCTTCTTATATAAGTTTTGTTTCTCTCCATGTCCCCCATAGCCCTCTCTCTGAACACAGTAGTTTGCTGTTATTTTTCAGTCGTTTCAGTTGTATCTAACTCCTCATGATTCCATTTGGGGTTTTCTTGATGAAGATACTGGAATGGTTTGCCATTTCCTTCTCCAGCTCATTTTCCAGATGAGGAAACTGAGGCAAGCAGGGTGAAGTGACTTGCCTAGGGCCACATGACCAGGAAGTGGCCAAGACTAGATTTGAAGTCAAGAAGAAGAGTCTTTCTAACTCTAGACACAGCGCTTTACCCACTGTGCACCTAGCTTCCCCAGGAGTTATTTAATGGCTGTCAGATCAAGTTGATTTTAAGATTCCTTTCAGTAGAAAATTTAGCCAGTGCCTCTAAAATGCAATTTAATTCCTATAACTCTGCAAGGAGGAATTCTTATCTAAATCATCATGAGAATTGAAGGAACATAGAGTAACAAAGGGAATTCATGAAATTCTTGTTCCCTGGCCATTTTCCTCCAGACTTATTGTTTAAGGGATGTAGTAAGGATTACTAGAGATTGATAAATTTGGAGTCAGGAATACCTAGTTCAGACACATACTAGTTGCCAGACCCTGGGCAAATCCTTTAAACTCTCAGTGCCCTCAGGCAATTCTCTAGGATGTAGTTATAGCTAGTCTGTGATCTGTGTTGATGGAGGAAGGAAGTTCTCATACTAGGAGTCCTCCCGTTATTGATATCACAGGTCCTTGACATGTGGATGTCTAGCACAAAATTGACATAAGTGGTGTTGTCAACGGTTTGTGTCCTTCTTCGAGTTATTAAAACATAGGTACGTATTTATCGACCTGGGGTCTCTGATGTGAAAGCGTGAAATGTAAATATGACTATGAAATGTAAATATCCTTTTTTTCTAAATAAACTCTAAAAGTAAGAGGAATCTTTCCATTTTTGACACTAATTAAAATTTTCACTTTAAAAAATAAAAGATGTGCCTTTTGACCACATCAATATGATAGCAAGTTCTAGGTGGCAAATAGGGAATTAATTTGAAGTGGGTGTTGTCAATTAAAAAATTCATTTCAAAGGCATAAGTTCACAGTTTGCTAGAAGATGGAGGAACTACTATGACCTTTGGCAGAATTGGAAAGCCTAATCACAGTAATCATACTTACAGAAGCAAGTGCTGGGTCTTTTATTGCACTGGTATGGGAATCTTATGCTAACACAAGCTATCACCTACTCTGAAGCTTAAAATCTTAAAGTGTCATGTGAGGAGGGGGACATTGAGAGGTGAAGTGATCTGCCCAAGGTCCCACAACCAGCATGGGTCAGAAGCAGGACTTGGCCTCCGGTTTTCCCAGATTTATAGCAGGTTCTCCAGCCACCATGCCATAGTACCTGGATGATGGTGGTGATTACAATGAAGATGATAGTGTTGATATCAGTCTATAGAATATTAAATGGAAAAGAACAGAAGCAGGATGGAAATTTGTCACTAGGAGAACCCCAATGAAAAAAGACAAGTGCCTTTTCAGTATCGTTTTCAAGTTTACAAGGAGCTTTCCCCAAAGGCATCTATGAGATAGCTAGTTGGCAGGGATTGTTACCTCCATTTTTAAAAGCAGGAAATTGTTCCTCAGAGAGGCTAATGTTTGCCCAAGACTACGCAGCCTGTAAATATCACTAACTACAGATATGAATTAGCAGATGATTTTTACTTTGTGAGTCTCAGTTCCTGCCTCTCAAAAATTAGCGGAGTTAACCCAGTGAACTCAAAGGTTTCTTTCTGCTCTGACATCATCTAAGTATATGAATATTACTTAAACTCTGACCTTTCCAAAGGGTAATCTGAGATCTAGAGCTGGAAAGGACCTCTGGAGGTTATCTAGTCTAGCACTTTCATTTTACAGATGAACAAACTGAGGCTCAGGCCCAAGGAGGTAAAGTGACTTCTATAAGGACACCCAGATGGTTGAAATAGTTTTCCAAGCCAGGTTTTCCAATTCCAAAGGCAGCTTCCACTGTGCAGTCTCCCTCTTTTGGTTAACATTGAAATTGGCCTCAGTGTCTTGAGCTAAACCCAGTGGAATTGTGCATCAGCTAAGGGGGTTTAGAGGGGATTGGGGGAGAGGGAAAGAACATGAAATATGTAACTAGGAGAAAATATTCAAAATTCAAAAAAAATTCAAAAAATTAAAAATAAATAAATGAGCAATCAAATAAAAATTAGTTAAAACAGAAAAAAATAAACAAATGACATTTTAGACATTAATATATCAGTGAAAGAAATAGACTTTCTTGGGGTCCCCTGAGAGAGAAGGCACTTCTGCCTTCAAGTAAGGCCAGCACTGTGTACACTGGCTGTACACTGGCTGCTCTTACAAAGTTTACATTCTGTAAGAACCAGTTTGGAATGGCATCAACTCTTTGCTTTTCATGGCTGGTTGATCATGTAGATATAAATTATTAAATGAAAGCAGACCAGAAAAAATCCTTCAGAGTTAAAATAATAATAATCAAGTTGGATGTTGGCTACTCCAGTATATAGACACATTTCTAAATTGAGATCCTTTGAAAGCAATTGCTTGTACACACGCATACACAGAAATCATTTTGGGAAAGTACAGCTTAGAGTCTAATCAGTACTGTCTTATACAAGAATCTGACCACATTTTGAAATGCAGGCTTGTGAGTCCACTAGGTAGAATGAGAACATGGGCAATGTAGCTGTCTATAGCTGGGGTCTGACTTGATTTTTAATGTGTTTGTCAAGTGAACTGGCCCATTGATTTGCCATTTTGTTGCCTCATTCTAACTCAACTGATTTCCTGAATCATCTAATGAATTTTTATATCATTGTGATGCCCTAGATGGGCCCAGAACAAGAAATCTTTAATAGTCTTGCTTTTATGCACCCAGAAGAAATCTTGGCTATGAATATGGATTAGCTCTATAACTCAATCCTTTCTGCCCCCACCTCCCACCCTTTGCTTCTTTTTATTTTGTTGGGCATTACTACTGCTCCTTCTAGCTACCTGCGTAGAAAGAAGGATGGAGTTGGAGTCAACAGACCTGGATTTAGACCCTGACCCTGCTGCTTCCTATCTGTGTGACCTTAGACAAATCCATTGACCTCTCTAGGCCTTATTTTCCTCATTTGTAAAATGAATGAGGTGGACTAGGCAACTTCATAGTTCTTTGACAATTATATATCTCTTACAAAACCAAAATGTCCAAAACTGGGACCAGTTTAGGCGAGGATAATACATCCACTGGCACATGAGGACAGCCAAGGTAGGAGTTTAGAAGACTCAGAACCATAGCAGCTTTTGAAAATATCTGAGACTTCCTAAGCCACAAAAAATACCTTTTTTGTAAACCAGTCAATTAGTCAATCAGTTAACAAGGATTTATTATGCACCAGGCCACATGTAAGGTGTTAGAGATTCAAAGACAGGAGGGAAATAGTCCTTGTTTTTAAAGAGCCAAATGAAGAAGATGCAGCATGATCATAAATAAATACACAAAATAAAAACATAAATACAGAGTGATTAGTGAGAGGATCATGAGCTGGGGGATCAGAAACGCCTTCTTATAGGAAGTATAAGTCAATAGAATTTGGATAGTTTATTCAGTAAAATTGGAGCATATATAAAAATACATATATATATATATATATTCTTCCAATGCCCATCATATTCCTCTAAAGAAAAATCTAACATCTTTTTTTAAGAGAAAGTAGCCTCAAAACAGAATCCTTTTTCCAGAAATTCTTAGCATTTTCAAACTGACTTATTGGCTAGCATCTCCTTCTTCTAGTTCTGTCAATGTCCTCAGTGCTGTTTTCAAAGATTCTCATCATTTCAGGGCATGTTCAGTCTTGTTCTACTTGGTAAACATGAATGCAAGAGTAGGAAAAAAGTCGGAACTTTCAAAATCAACCTAGTGGGCTAAATAATAATTTTAGATGGTATTAGCAAGCCTTTGCCCTGACCAATACTCCTAAAACTGGCCAGAATGGTTCAAGCCAACAGCTCATTATCTCATTGATATTTTTCTTTTTCTTTCTTTCTTTCTTTCTTTCTTTCTTTCTTTCTTTCTTTCTTTCTTTCTTTC
>NC_058136.1:11263838-11282644 GCF_016433145.1 Gracilinanus agilis | reverse complement strand
TCCTTAACTATATATATATATATATATATATATATATATATATATATATATATATATTTTCCCAAAGCTCTCTCCTAAGCCCTTTTCACTTCTCTCTATATACTCTCTCTTGGCAGACTCATCAACTTAAGTGGATTTAGAACCTAAAAATTTCTATGTAGATGACTCCCAGATCTATATATTCAGCTAGAATCTTTCCACTGAGCTCCAGTGCATTATCACTGATTGCTGGACAGCTCCATCGGGATTCCCATAGGCATCTCTACCTTAATATATCAATGACAGAACTTACTGTCTTCCTCTCTATACCTACCCTTTCTTCTTCCCTAACCCTCTACTGAGGACCCTAGCATTTTCTAGTAATCTAGGTTCAAACCTTTGAGTCATCCTTTATTTTTCTTCCCTAGTACTCTCCGTATGGCCACCTTCTTGACATCTCATATCCACTCATTCTCTATATTTAGATAGCTACCACCCTTGTTGAGGCCTTTTTGTCTCTTGCCTGAACTATTAATACTCATATACTTTTTTTTAATTTTTAAACCCTTAACTTCTATGTATTGGCTCATAGGTGGAAGAGTGGTAAGGGTGGGCAATGGGGGTCAAGTGACTTGCCCAGGGTCACACAGCTGGGAAGTGTCTAAGGTCAGATTTGAACCTAGGACCTCCTGTCTCTAGGCCTGGCTCTCAGTCCATTGAGCTACCCAGCTGCCCCCAATACTCATATACTTTTAAAAATATTTTATTTTCTCTGTTACATGTAATAACAATTTTCATCATATGTTTTCTGAAATTATTAGATCCTTCCCTCCCTTCTCTGCTGTTTCCCAGAGATGCTAAGCAATTTGATCTGAATTATAAATGTATGATCATGCAACACATATTTCCACATTGGTCATTATTCGGAGAGGATACTCACATGAAACCAAACTCCCTGAATAAAAACACAAATAAACTAAAATGAAAAATAGTATGCTTTGATCTGCATTCTGACTCCAATAGTTCTTTTTCTGGAGATGTATAACATTCTTTGCCATAAGTCTTTCAGAATTGTCTTAGATCAGGGGCAGCTGGGTAGCTCAGTGGATTGAGAGCCAGGCCTAGAGACGGGAGGTCCTAGGTTCAAATCTGGCCTCAGACACTTCCCAGCTGTGTGACCCTGGGCAAGTCACTTGACCCCCATTGCCTACCCTTACCACTCTTTTGCCTTGGAGCCAATACACAGTATTGACTCCAAGACAGAAGGTAAGGGTTTAAAAAAAAGAATTGTCTTAGATCATTATGTTGCTGAGAATACCTAAGTCTTTCACAGTTGATCATTGTATAACTTTGCTGTTACTATGTACAATGTTCTCTTGCTCCTGCTTACTTCAGTCTGCATCAATTCATGTAGGTCTTTCCAGTTTTTGTGAAATCATCCTGCTCATCATTTCAATTATATACTACAATTTGTTCAGCCATTCCCCAGTTGATGGACATCTCTTCAGCTTCCAATTCTTTGCCCCCACAAAAGAGCTGCTATAGATATTTTTGTACAAGTAGGTCCTTTTCCCTTTTTTATGATCTCTTTGGAATAGAGACCTAGTAGTAGTATTACTGGATCAAAGGTTATGCACAGTATTTTAGTCATTTGGGCATAGTTCCAAATTGTCCCCTTAGAATGGTTGGATCAATTCATAACTCTACTGATAATGTATTAGTGTCCCATTTTTGCTGCATCTCCTCCAACATTTATTATTTTCCTTTAATGTCTGTCATATTGGTCAATCTGATAGGCTGAGGTGGTACCTCAGAGTTGTTTGAATTTGCATTTCTCTAATCAACAGTGATTTAGAATGTTTGTTCATATTATTATTGATAGCTTTGATTTCTTCATCTGAAAACTGCTTGTTCATATCCTTTGACCATTTGTCACTTGGGGAATGACTTGTGTTCTTATAAATTTGACTCAATTTGCTATATATTTGAGAAATGAGGCTTTCATCAGAGAAATTTGCTGTAAAAATTTTTCTTCCCAGTTTGTTGGTTCCCTTCTAATTGTGGTTACATTGGTTTTTGTTTGTACAAAAACTTTTTAATATAATCAAAATTTAATATAATCAAAATCATTCATCTCATAATGTTCTCTACCTCTTCTTTGGTCATAAATTCTTCCCTTATCCATAGGTCTGACAAGTAAATTATTCCATGTTCCCCTAATTTGCTTATGCTGTGATCTTTTATATCTAAATCATATACTTATTTTTACCTTTTCTTGTATAGGATATGTGAAATATTGGTTTATACTATTATGATAATGTTCTAATTTATCTCCTTGCTTCCAGTGTTTCCTCCCTCAGACCCATCTCCCTCACAATTGTCAAAGTGAGATTCCTGAAAGTAGGTCTTATTATACCAGTACTCTAGTCAAAAAATTTAAGTACTTGCCTAATGTCTCTAGGATGAAATACAAACTCCTTTGTTTGGCACTTAAAGACCTTTCACGGTATTAACTGCAGCCTACTTTTTCAGGATTATTACATATAACTCTCTTTCTCATGTACTTTGGGTTGTAGTCAAATTGTCCTCCTTGTTCTACCTCACACATAATAGTCCATTTCCTGCCTTTGTGCCTTTGAAAGGCATCCTCCACCCATGCCTGGAATGTATACTCCCTCCTCACCCCACTTCTTGGAATCCTTAGCTTCACACAAATCATCCCACATGCTACTTCCTTTCCTGATCCACTTCTTTTATCAGCGTTCTCCCTCTTCCTCAAATTGTTATTCATATACTTATCTAATTACATTCTCCCACAACCTCAATGGAATGTTAGCTGCTAGAGGGCTGAGACTTTCTGGACATCCCTGTCATTATATCCCCGGAAATCAGCCCAGGGCTTTGTTCTTAGTAACTATTTGGTACAGTACGTGCCTACTGGATTCCACTGAATAAGGAGTACTGTAGGATGGTGTGAAGTCAAGATGGCACTGTGTTATAGGTGAATGGAGCTCACTCTTTCATTCAAGTCTGTGGCCCCTATGAACTCAGCCAACTGGAAACCACCTGAGGCAGGCTAGTCAGATAGAGTCGCTTCCTGCAGAAATAGCTAGAGCAGTGATTCCCAAAGTGGATGCCACTGCCCCCTGGTGGGTGCTGCAGTGATCCAGGGAGGCGGTGATGGCCACAGGTGCATTTATCTTTCCTATTAATTGCTATTAAAATTTTTTAAAAAATTAATTTCCTAGGTGGCTAAGTAATATTTTTTCTGGAAAGGGGGCGGTAGGCCAAAAAAGTTTGGGAACCACTGAGCTAGAGTAACAGACAAATGTCTAGATGGAACACTGGGCACCAAAGGAATTATGCCAATATCTGTGAGTATGCTTATCTAGTTTATTTGTGATCAGGGCATTCTAAAGGTTCCTGGGCCTCCTTTCCCAGAATCTATAAAGGATATCAATTTTCCTTTTGTCGGCTAGAATATGAACCACAGTAAGTTCCAGTGCTCTACTCAAGCTAAAGCCTTGGCAGAGCTGTCTAGCTCCTGTTAGGAACTCGATCAGAACAAAAGGGACCTCCCTAAAGTGAAGAGATTTGAGTTCTAGTTGATTGAGGTGTCTGTTTCTGTTTTTGCAACTCATCCTGAAGATTTTGCTAAGCTGAAGTGACAAAGTATTAGGAGCATTATTCTGGGGCCACTTTTCTCAGTGTGTGCTCAGAGGAGCAGGAAGCCATTGTGTCAGAGAGGGCCACATTCAGCTTTTGGTGCCAACCTCAGTAGTTCTAGAAATATTCTTCTCTGATTTTATCTGTGTCCTCTTCCCCCACTATGGGGCCATGGAAGTCATTTCTAACTTGTACACAGTCACAGTAGCAGTAGATGTGATATGAATGAGTGGTGAGCTCCAGAGCATTTTAATGAAACGCAGAGATAATACAACAAAGGCTTTTGTTATCATTCAGGTGATTAATATGTATTAGTCATCCCCAGGGTGTTCTGTGGCAGAGGGCAGAGTGGGAGTTGGGTATGCCACATGTAAAGAGTAGCCACAATTCCCCTGACAAAATAGCTACATGGCCATCGTGAAGGGGACCTTATTAAACTAGAAAGAATGCTCTAATTGGTCTAATGGCTGTTTTTTCTTTGTCTGGATACCAGGAGCAGGGCACTTCCATTAGCCTGCTTTACCCACCATACAATATCAAGCACAAAGCGGAAATATCAATACTGAATTTGCAAAAGACACTCGGACTCTATTCCCATTCACTGCACTGTTAGAATATTTTTGTGGCCTTCCCAAGCTTGAGCCAAATCACTATGGCATATCCCGATTTACTGCATTTCAGCCTTGTCATTGAATATTGCCAACGCAGCCCACACTGTGTAATCATACGGTAATGCTTAGACATTGCCTTGAGAGAAGCAAGAATCTGGCATATCAATAGTGTCAGGGAGATTTGGGACAGATTCTTCCAGGCCACAAATGAGATTAGAGTATTATGGAAGGTGTTAGAGGGAAGACACAGCCAGCTTGCAGGATCCTGAAGTACTTAGCAGAGAAGCCCAGGAAAAGATCCATATTGTAGATACTTAAGGAAATGAACCTTGCTGAGAAATTTGTAATCATGACTATCCGGAGGTAAAAAGCGTCCTCTGGGACAAGGAGCACTCCCAAGGGTGTCGAACTTCAGGTTTCAGTCTTTCTCCACAGTTCCGTTTGGGCAGATGATTTACTACAGTCAACTATGCTAGCCATATGGAGGCTCCTTGCCTTGTGGAGTAAATGAAAGGCAGTGCAAGCGCCTTGCGATATTGTGTGGTGTGTATGTGTGTGTGCTTTAATTTATGCTCTTCTACATATTCCATGAGCAACTCTCTTCCTGTCTTGAAACAGGAGCTCTTAAAACTCTACTTAGCAGAATTAGAAATTTGCTCCCTAGCTCCATTCCTTTGCCCATATATCCTACTCCTTTTATATAAGTGGAATTCATGGGAGACCATCAGAAAGATCTGGATTCAAATTTCCCCTCAGACACTAACCAGCTCTGGGACCCAAAGAGCTAGCAGCTAGCATTTATGTAGTGCTGTGAGGTTTACAAAGCACTTTTAAAAGGCTCCTCAAAACAACCCTGGGAAGCAGGTTGTATTATTAACATCATTTTACATACGAGGAAACTGAGACAGACAGGGGTTAAGCCACTGGCTGAGGACCACATGACTAATAAGTGCAGAAGACAAGAATTGAACTCAGTTCTTCCTAACTCCAGGTCCAGAGCTGTGTCCACTTCTTCTGAAGCTCAGTTTCCTTAATTGTAAAATGGAGAAAATAGCACCTACCTCCCAGTATTGGGGAGAGAATAAAATGAAATGCTGCAAACCTGGAAGCAGTACATAAATATGAGCTCCAATAACAACCACGACAATCTTTTATATGTATGCAGTACCTTAAGGTTTATCAGATACTTTCCTTTCCCTCATATTCTTCCCTGAAGAAGAGATCAAAGGTCTTCAGCTACTCACATTCTGAGAGCTCCCATGCAAAGGAAAGGCCAGCTTTAGATTTAGATTTAAATCAGTTTCAAGGTGGAGGGAAAAAGTCAAGTAAACAATATGGTCCCCAACCATTGCATAAATTCTCTCTCCAACTGAAGAAGCTGCCTATAATGTTTAGGGACATAAAGGACTATGTGGGTCCCACCCTAAATATTGCCCTCGGTGGCCTTTCTCAGAGCCTGAGATGTGACAATTAGATTTGTTATTTCTTTCCATGGGTGAAGATGTTGAAATGCACAGCTGAAATGCTCAGTACTTTTTATCGATTCCATTTTCTCAGTCTCTCTCTTATCTGTGCCTTTCTTTCTACTTACACCATGATCTCTCACATCCAAGCAAGCCCTCATCACCTCTCATCAATACTATTCCAGTAGCTTCCTAATTGGTCTGCTTATATCTATCCTCTCCTCTTCCCAGTCCACCCTCCACAGAATTTTCACATTTACATTCCTAAAGTACAGACTTATCCACATCATTCTCTTGTTCAAAAAACCACTATGGCTCCCTATTGCCTCAAAGACAAAATGCACACTCATCTGTTTGGCATTTATAGCTCTTTGGTGTCTGTTTCCAGCCTGACTTTCCAGGCTGATTACATATTAGGTGGCTAACTAATTAGTGTGATTCACTCTGCATGATAAAAAACAGGCCAGCAGAGCCCTTCATAAGAATTTGCCAACCTCAGTGACTTTGACCAGATCCATGTCCTTTTTGTGGGCCTTGGTTTCCTCCTCTGAGAAAATCTGGGGCTTCATTAAATGAACACTAATCTCTCCCAATTCTAAGTTCTATAATCATTTTTCAGGTCATAAGTTTAATTTCTGCTGCATTGTTTGCCTATTTTTTTATTTAGCCAAAGCAAATGGAGAAAAAAGAAATACATTTTTAAATTAATTATAAACTTTGAAGAGTATTTAACTTCAAAGCAGGAATACTTTCCATCTTATTTTATTCATTGCATAAAGAATAAAATTATGAGCAACTTCCATATTTAGTCTAAGCATTGTGGGGGTACGGAGAGGAATTAGACCTAATAGAGATTACATTCAAGTTTTCTATGCCACATTGACAATGAATGGTGCAGGGCCTGGCACACCAAAGTCATTCACTCTCTGGAAAGAAGCAAGCCCATTCTATCATGTTATTTTGGTGATTAGGACTATGTTAGAATCAGTTATACAGATACTAAAAATTTTAAGTGGGAGAGGTGACAGAGTTGTCCTGGTTCAAATTTATATGCATGCTAGACAAGAGAAGATTTGGGGAATGTCTAACCCTAAATTGGCAGTTTAGTGGCATAGTAGATAGAGTGCTGGGCCTGGATTCAGGAAGACTCATGTTCCTGAGTTCAAATCTCACCTCAGATACTTACTAGCATTGTGACCCTGGGGCAAGTGGCTTCACCCTATTTGCCAAAGTTTCCTCATCTGTAAAATGGTCTGGAGAAGGAAATGCAAACCACTCCAGTTTCCTTGCAAGAAAACCCCAAATGGGGTCACCAAGCATCACTCATGACTAAAATGATTGAATAACAACAAACCCTAAATTAGATCATTATCTTTAAAGAGGGTGTGGCCTTATACTTAGATTAAGGCACAGAAGGAAAATATTAATATTATTCTAGAGCAGTGTTGGTGAATGTTTTTGGGATCAAGTCCCATTGGGAGGCTGGACAGAGGACAAGGCATGTGGAAAATGTCCTCAGATGCAGTGGAGAGGGGGAACAGAGCAGTCCTTCCCATGCATCCCCGGCACTTGTGCCATAGCTTTGTCAATATGGTTCTAGGGACATTCTACTTGGTTTCTGTTCATTGAGTATGGTAGCCATATCTAAGAAATTGTGAGCCTATCCATGTCAAAAAGAAATTCTTACCAATATGCTCTAGCAAATGTCCCTGTAAGAGATGATTTTAGAAGTTGGTGGCAAGGACCAACATCCAACAGAGCCTGCATATCCACCAGCCACCGTGAGATTAGTAGAATATTGTCTCCACCTAGACAATGGGCAAACTCTTTAAAGAGGGGGCCAAAGGAAAGGAAATGCTCATCTGTCAGTCTGTTTCTAAGGCAACTCTTTCAAAGTTTCATTGTATTATATCCTACTCGTTGTGTTCGTCAGATTAGGAATAATGTCAGATAGAACATTTCAGTGGGCCGCATCTGGCCCGCGGGCCATAGTTTGCCCATCACTGACCTAGACCACTGTGGCCACACAAAGCAGAGACTACATTCTCCGGAGCTAGCAGTTACCAGAAGAGCAGCTGAGCAACATCTCCCATGAGATCAGCAAAGCAATGCTCAGCTGAGACTACATGCCTAGCAGTCACCATGAGACCAGCTGAGCAATGCTCAGCTGAGACTTCATGCCCGCCGGTCATGACAAGATCAGCAGATCAACCAGCAATGCCACAACCATCAAGAAGCACACCAGTGGGAGTAATATGATGACATCACCAGAAGACAAAGGTGCTTCTACATTGTAGGAGGTATGAGCAATCCTTCTTGTTTGTGTGTGTGTGTGTGTGTGTGTGTGTGTGTGTGTGTTTGCACACGCCCAGGCCATATATAATGCCTATATATTTTCCTCTCATGCATGAACCCTATGCATCCCCAACTTCCCCACTGATAATGTATATATCATGAGAAACTGTGCCTTAAGTTTATGGGAGAAATGTCCTAGTGTGCAACTTTTCTTGCTATGGAATTTTACTAAATGGATTCACTTTGAAGTAATTATAGCCTCTGACTCATGAGGGAAAGAAAGGAATCACTTTGGTAGGGATTCAGAAGCTATAATTTTGGGTATATGATGGACTAATAGAGTAATTCAAAGTGTGTGTTGTCATATATAAAAAGGTACTATCATAAGCTCAAATCTTTAGAACTAGGAGGAATCTGAGATGCTATCTACAAACTCCCTCTTCTTATATGCTCCTAGAAGATATAGTAGATAGAGGAATAGATCTGGAATCAAGAGGTCCAAAGTTCAAATCTAGCCCGAAACATTTAATACTTACTAGCTATGTGACCCCAGGCAAGTCACTTAACCTCTGGATTCCTCAGTTTCCTCCACTATAAAGTGGGATAACAAAAGCACCCACCTCTCATACTTGAAAGAATCAAATGAGATATTTGTAAAGCAAAGTAACACCTTGAAATAAATACTTATTTTTTTTCTTTTTCCTCCCACCCATCCTCCCAACCACCATTTTAAAAGATTAAAATCCTTACCCTCCATATTAGAATCAATACTGTGTATTGGTTCCAAGGCAGAAGAGCAGTAAGGGTAGGCAATGGTGGTCAAGTGATTTGCCCAGGGTCACAGAGCTGGGAAGTGTCTGAGGCCAGATTGGAACCCAGGACCTCTAATCTCTAAGCCTGGATCTCAATCCACTGAGCCACCTAACTACACACCACCACCACCATTTTAAAGATGAACAAATTGAATCCTGCAAAGGTTACATGACTTCCCCAAAGTCACACAGGTAATCACTTGACCACAAACCCATCACTCTTCCCACCATGAACCACTACATAATTGTGAGAATGTCTGTTTCCAGTTAGAAATTTTCAGTCGTAGCATCAAATGTTCACAGCTTAGCACACTCCTTCAAAATCCCAAAGCCTTTGAGGTTTTCCTATATCATGTGATTTGTTTTGTTGTTGTTCAGCCATTTTAAAGTCATGACTGTAATGTTATTTGGGATTTTCTTGCCAAAGATACAGGAGTGGTTTGCTCTTTTTTTCACCACCTCATTTTACAGATGAGGAAACTGAGGCAAACAGGGTGAAGTGACTTACTCAGGATCACACAGCTAGTAAGTGTCTGAGGCCAGATTTGAACTCGGAAATATGAACCATCCTAACTCCAGGCCTGGCACACTATCTACAGTGCCATCTAGCAACCCATGTGATTGGTAGCTCATGACAGAAAAAAAGCCATGGGAATGGAGAGAATACCTCCCCAGGTGGTAAAACCCAGAGCAACCCTCCTCTCCTTACTCTCAATCCTTTGAAAAAGAGGGGTTGGGTATGGAATGATTGAAGAATGTACACACAACTGCCTTGATCACTAACATTCATTGTATTTTATCTTCCTTATGTTCATTTCCATCTAAGATGCATTTTAAGGCACCTTTAAGTGCACATTTATTGATTCTACCTTTAATGAAGGTTTGGCCTACACACTGATTGACTTTTTAGGTCTAAAGAATGTTTGCTCCTAGTCACAACTTTCTTTTTATTGAATTTTTAGCAATACTTTATTGTTTTAGTCATAAAAATAAAAGCACTCTTGAGGGCATCATTTATCTAATGCTATTTATGTCTCTCCCATTCTGCAGTGGCTCTTTCCCTTTTCTTTAAGCAACACAGAGCTGCTAAGATGTGGTTATCGTAGTGTGAGACAATTAGCTGAAACTTCTTACTGGAGGCTTGAATATTTTCATTTTTATCTTTCCTACTGTGAAATATGTTATGGCAATGACAAGGAACACTTCCCAGAAAACACTAGTGAAGATGCTTTGCTTTTGAAAACACTGATTCTGTACATGGTGTCGGGGTGGGGAAAGGGAAATATCTTTTTTTTTACTGTCCAAATAAAATTTCCAACTCATGGAACCAAAAACCTATTTGTCGCCTTATCTCTCTCTGTCCCATTCCCCAAGAGAAAAAGGAAAGGGGTAAAGATATTAAGCTTTATCTTGTATAATTATCTAGCAACTTATTCAATAAGTTTCCATACAAAAAGTCAAAGTGAATTAAAAAGAGGTGATTTCTGGGAACCAGGATGGGTTCATTAAGAGCAAGTCATACCAAAATGACCTCATTTTTAAAAAGAGGATGACTAGTCTAGTAGATCAGAAGCATGGCCTATGTGTGTAATTAGTCTTGATTTCAGCAAAGTTTCAGCTAACCTCTCATCGTGTCTTAGACAAGATGAAGAAATATGAACTAGTTGATACTATCTTTAGGTAAATGTGTGCCTGGTTGCTTGACTGTAGGCAAAGAATTTTTTTTTATTAAAACCCTTACCTTCCATCTTGGAGTCAATATTGTGTATTGGCTCCAAGGCAGAAGAGTGGTAAGGGTAGGCAATGGGAGTCAAGTGACCTGCCCAGGGTCACACAGCTGAGAAGTGTCTGAGGTCAGATTTGAACCTAGGACTCCCATCTCTAGGCCTGGTTCTCAATACACTGAGCTACCCAGCTGCCCCGGGCAAAGAATTTTGAAAGAAGGATTGATGTTAAGTGGGAGAGAAGTTTCTGATAATAGAGTACAGGACTCTTGCTTTTGGATCTTCCTAGCAAAAACTAGAATTCCTTCAGGTTCCCTTTCCATGTTTTGCCTCTACCATTTCGAACTTCTCATTATGTTTTCAAAAATTATTTCAAAGCCAAAGAGGCTATTGCCACAATTTAGCAAGGAAGTACACGTCAATTAATCACTAAACATTTATTAAGCACTTACTTTGAATCTGTCATTGTGCTAAGCATTGATAATATTTAAAAAGGCAGAAAAGATAGTTCCTACCCTCAAGGTGCTTACAGTCTAAAGGGGGTAACAACATGCAAACAAATATATACAAAGCATTTTATGTAAATCAGAATAAATAGGAAATAATTCACAGAGGGGAGGCACTAGAATTCAGAGGGTTTGGGAAAGACTCCCTATAGGAGACTGAATTTTAAATGGGACTTGAAGGAAATCAGGGAAGTCAATGGTAGGGAGAGGTGGGGAAAGGAAGACATTTCTTGGGCATGATTGATAACTGAATAAGGAAACTGATCACAGGGATGAATTTGGAATAGGCAGAAAATAAAGGAATTGGGGCACTGCCTTGGGTCTAGACTCACAAAAAGGGAGTATAAGACCAATAGGTGGCTATTTCCAATTCCCATCACAGAGTTGTTCCTAGAGCTGCCCGATAGAGTTGAGAACAAAATTCCAAGTAACCTAGCCAGAGGGAAGACTTTATATCCTTGGAAGGATTGTTATAAGTTATCAAAAAGACATAATTCTCTATTTTCTTTAGCCATTAGTCCCAGAGGCTAATAGGAATATTTTCAAATCTCTAGATTTGTCTTCTTTTAGATTTACCTTTATCCAGAGTATGCAGATCAAAGCCACAGATTTCAGAATTGCTCACCTTCCCATTTTGAGATTATGACTAATATTTCTTTTAGACGTGGTTTGAGAGTCTCGTGAATAGGAGACCTTTTTATATTTGGCAGTCCATCATGTATGCAGCAGATTGTATCCAACAACTCAGTACACATTGATTTTAGTCAAAGGACCCACTCCCTGGGTCTCGATTTCTTTATCTGTAAAATGGGAGTAGTTGGACTAGATGGCTTCTGTGCCCCCTTTCAGCTCTAGAACTAGGATCCTACGAAATTACATTTCGGCATCCTTGAAAGGATGGATGTAAATTTACTAAACATTCAGAATCCCAATATACGAATTGATCAAGTAGAGGAAACTTGAGTTCGAAGGTAACTATGTCATGAAAATAAGAATTAGCCCGATCAGATTCATACTTTGCATTAGAAATTTAACTTTAACAGTCACTAATAGTAAGTCACATTGGGTACTACTGTCAAGAAGAGAAATCAGATGACCAGAAGGGAGATGAGTAAGACTAAAGTTCCTCAAAGGGCAGCACAGATAAAGATAAAAATTTTGGCAGAATATGGAAAGATGGCACCTTGTAAGGACAGCACCTCCAGGAAGGTAGGGCAGAACAAAAAAAATGTATCTTCCCAGGGTAAATTCCATTGGCTTTTTCTCACTGGGATGCCTTGGAGCTCCTAAGCAGGTAGAAACCCAGAGAGAAACTTTGAGCCTTGGAAAGAGGGAGGGGATGTAAGGGCAATGGCTCATCTCCAAGCCAGAGAGATAAAGGGAGAGAGAAAAATAGTAATGATGAAGCAGCTCTAATTAAAATCATATCAAAGCCCAATTTCCCTCCCAGTATTATTTGTACCAAACCTACAGTTAGCAAAACATTCTGTAATGACTTCCACCAAGCTTGCTTCTTACCCAAAAGCAGGATTCAGATAGTCACAGAGACAAACTCATATACTGGTGCACAAATTCACAGAAATTGGTATAACTCTTCACTATTAATCTCATGGTGAAATTTATGGCCCCCATTAGCCAGATGTGAGGAGATAAAGCAGCTATTAATCTATGATCACAGAATGCCCAAATAAAAAATCTCTCTGACTCCACATTTGTCTGAGATTTCTTCTCATTCAGCCATCAACCTTTCCTCTCACACTCAGTCAGAAACCTGATACCACAGGCCCCCCCCTCGTCATCCCCGCCCTGCACCCCCTCCCCTGCTGAATCTTTTTGCATTTGATAGCTTGCCGAGGAAAGCCACAGTGAATTCTAATCCACACTAACTCCCCAAACGCTGGTGATCTCCCATTTAAGCAGTACGTGTGTCTGGACATACACACGTGCCAGATTTTAAACTGAATCATAAATCTGCTTTCATTTGCTAGTGGAAGGCTAAACTTCATCCTGTTTTCCCAAATTTATGACCGGTTGACTTCCCTAGGTTTGACTATGCCCCTACAAGGGGAAGTTGAGGTGGGGGGTGGAGAGGGTGTAATGGTGATTTATTTTTTCTTTGCCAACTATTCTCTTTAGTCCTCTTTGGGACTAGTCCTCTTCTCTTTTCCCATCTGAAAACCAGCCCGCCTCCATTACAGCCTAGTGTGGCCTTTCTTCCATAAGCCGCACCCTCCTCAACAGGTGAAGAACCAAAGAAACCATAAATGAGCCCACTGCACCATGTCTACTTCCTTTCGCTTGAGCCTTCCACCCCGACTTAGGGAATGCCTGTGCCTCCCCTTCCTCTTTCCTCTTTGGCCTCACCTTTCATGCCATCACCTTGGGTCACAGGTTCCTACATTCTTACTCTTGGCCTCCATTATTCTGACCAAAGAAATCATTCCATGCTTGGGTTCAGATCACCAGGAATGACTACAGAGGAGAGATTTTTCAGTGACAGGCTGAAGTGGACCAATTACAAAGATCCACGGGGCCTGCTGCCCCTCAGCTAGTGACTCCAGGCACTGAAGCCTGGGATACACAGAATTAAAATAACCTTTTAGTTTATCCCGGGCTCTAGCAGTGTCCCTTCTGGGGTTCAGAGGAAGCTTTCAGTCTGGAATAGGAGCCAATAGTTGGGTCACCATCCTTTCGCTGAAGGAACCTCAAGGTCTGATTCACTAGCCCAAGGTCACGGGGGAACTAACTGGTGGCAGAGTTGGTATTTGAACTGGGACTCTCCCAATCTAAACCCAGGAGTCATTCTGTCACACCAGCCTGCTCTCTTCCCTCGGATTTCCAAGTAGTGATTAGTGTAGCCCACACTCAGTAAGCATATGGTGGTGAATTAATCCTCAGTATATTATCCCGTTCATGGCTCATGGATTTTTATGGATTTTACCCATGTGTGATTGTGCATTTTTTTTTCCCAGAGGAAGGGGGAGCGATGGAGTAGAATGCCTATTAGAAACCGAAATTAAATATTCCTTGGTTATATCAAGGTATGTGTTTATCTGGATCTTTTTTTAATGAATATAGCTCTACATATGTAGAAAAAATAACATAACCAACACACCTTCCCCCATAGCTTTTACATGTCGTGGAGAGAAATCTGGACTTTGTGGAATTATTGATATTTCGCACCATTGTTTGTGGACAGGTAGAGACCACCTATTGTGAAAAGGTTGAATTGCCAGGAATCTTTACTGAATTGCATATGCAAATATCAAAGAGCAACCATTTCCTGCTCTCCTAGGCTATTTGACATTAAAATGCATTTCAAGTGGTTTATCCTAGGTTTACACAGAATATTTTGAAGTAAAGGCATGTTAGCTCAGGGCCGTGGGCTTTTACAGCATTTGAAAAGGCTGAAACTTCTGACATGAAAGGGGCTATGAAAGTGTAATGGGGAGGAAGAAATGTTGGACTGGTCAAGGGTGTTCCTCTTAAGGAGAGGAATATATATCATTTACATATCAATAATGAATGTAATAATTTTTTAAAGTCCTTATGTGTTCATTAAAGCAGGTCCCCTAAGTCCCTCTACTAGGGAATACTTTGTTAACCTAGTTCCATTTGTTATGTGTAATTGAAAGTCATAAAACTGTGTTTCTTTAAAGATCGTCCGTAAATCAGATTCTCTACTCCTTGAATCAGGCCTTTCCCCCCAATTAGGCAATGAGGTATCAAACTGAAGTAGTCTGTATTAATGAGGTTACATAAAGCTAGAAGTCTATCTAAGTTATAGCTAAAAAAAAAAGGCAACCCTTAAATGAAACTGAACCATAACCCTGTTAAATTACCACTGGTGGTGAACAGAATGGCACAGTGGAAAGAGTAATGAACCTGGAGTCAAAGGGAGGCAAATACGTTCAGGTACCAGTCCTTGTAGTTAAACTTAAGGCAAACACTCTTTCCTACCCATTTGAATTAACTTCATGACCAATTCTGCCCACAAACCAGCAGTGTACCATCCCTTTGTTCATGGGCAGAAGAGTTGCTATATTACTGGGAGCAAATTGGGCAGAAGGTACACTAGGTCAAGGCAATATGGCCTAAGTTGGGCCGTATTTGGATTTGGCCACATGACAGGATGGGACCAAGGATGACAGCAGGAAGGCAGCCAAATCCAACCGTGTATTTGGAATAATGGGTTCTGGAAGAGGCTAGAAAAGGGAATAGACTAGCGCAGCCAATTGGGGAGAAGATTGAGTTTATACTGAAGGCCTTGGCATGACAGTAAGCAGCTGCCCACATCGAATGACAGTGGATGGAAGCGGGAGAGAGAATGTATGGTGACAATGTGGGGCAGAAATTCAAAGCTTCCTACCGAGGCTTTGTCTACTGGGAGCCAACACATCTGTTTAATTCAGTCTAATGTGGATAGTTTAGAAGTATAGAAAGTAAACATTTGGTTTTTAACTGAGCTGACCATAACAGAAAATTGTATGTAGATGGGCTCTCTCTCAAGAGATAATAGGATTTAAAGGTAGAAAGATCCATCGAGATCACCTCTTTATTTCACAGATGAGGAAACTGATGCCAAGAGAAGGAAAAGGAATTGCCCAAGCTCACTTAGGTAGCCAACAACAAAGCCATGATTAGAACCTGCTCCTCCCTTCTGATTCCAAATCCAGTCCTCTTGTCATTTCATCATAGCTGTGGCACTCATCTCACCTCCTATATCCCTTATTATTTCCATTGCGTAGCCATTCACCTCTGAACCATCCAAAACAGACTTCTTGAAAATCCATGGAGACCCTTGGAGTATCACTGGATATGTAGGATTACGTTAGCAGGAGCAGGCAGCAACTTGGGGCACCTTGGAGACTGCAGGCCTAGATTCCTACCCTTGTCCCATCCCACTTACCTATTGATAATTTTGACTCAAAGCTATTAACCTTGAAAATTATCCTCCAGTTTGCTTTAGTGACTTAAGAGACCAGAAAATAAGATAAGAGGATTCTGTAACTGGAAGGGATCTTAGAGCTCAGCTAACAGATCCAGCCCCAGCCAAGAATGCATTTGAGCTAAATTCAGTTGAGGCTGAGTGGCCTGGAGTCCCAGGCGACAGTCCCGTACAAATTCAATAGAACCAAGAATGACAGACCTGCCTGTTCAGAGAGTTTCATGGGGAGGGGACGGTGGAGTTGTGACCCCAAATTCCAGAGGACAAAGAGATGAGGGACAGGGATGATAGCTGTTTTAGGGAAGAAATGTGAAAGTACACCCTTCCAGAAAGGAAGTGTGCTCCACCATGGCTGGATATTGCCGCAGAGAGGAAGAAAAGCCTTATTTCCCTGCCTCACTCCCAGTAGAATGTGATTTACTTAAGAAAGGAATATTCTTTCTTTTTTGGGGAGGGGGGTCTTTCTATCCCCAGTCCCTGGAATGGAGCCTAGCACAGAGAGATGACTTGAAGGTTGATTAATTGATTAATGAGTATGGCTCTGGCAGTTAGTCCAACTACCTCCTTTTGTAGATGAGAAAACTGAGTCCTAGATAGGAAGAATGACATGCCTAGGGTTATTCAACTATTAAGTAACATTCAATCCCAGGGCCTCATCCAAGATACCTACTATACTATGCTGTAACTTCCTTTTTAAGGCAATGGGGGTGAAGTGACTTGCCCAGGGTCACACAGCTGGGAAGTGTCTGAGGTCAGATTTGAACCCAGGACCTCCCATCTCTAGGCCTGGATCTCAATCCACTGAGACACCCAGCTGCCCCCAGCTGTAACTTTCCATTTGTATAATTCTTTTTAGCATTTCAAAAATATTTTGTTTCATCTCCTGGACAACCTAGGGAGGGATGGGGGGACACAGGGAGGGAGGCAGGGAGGCAGGCAGGCAGCCCGGGTATTTTTATTCCCACATTACAGATGAGAACATTGAGGCTTACAGAGGTCAGATCACACATAGGAAGATGGGGGCTGAGCCCACCTGCCAACTAAGGCACATGGTACCACTAGTTCATGCTGTCTTTATATTTTGATGCGTTTCTTCCCCCATCCCTCCAGATAATGCTTTGGATAAAAGACAAACAGATTGGCACTGTCAGACTCTCATCAAAGAGACATGAATGAACAGCTTGGCATTAATAGCTATTATCACCTCTACAAGAGAAGCTGGAATGATAATGTTAACTTTACCTCCCACTCCTCCTAATATTTATATCTGGATATGGACCAAAATAATCGCTCAGCCGAGTAATTGGATTCAAGTTCTTTAGGGAATTGATAAGAGAGTCAGGCGTGCTCCCAGAGCTGCCTTGTCCATTCTCTCAAATCATCCTTGCCATGCCATTGCTAGCACTTACCTCCTTGGAACCTGAGGAGTAGAGAATACCCTCCTACCATGGCTGGGGGCATATTTCTTCACTGCCGTGTAGCATACTGAGTTGTAGATATGGATCCTTCCTTTTTCTGTGATCTGTTCCTCCCTTTCATTGCCTCTATTTTCTGTAAGGTGCCCACTGAATTCGTGTGGCTTTTTGACTGCTAGAGGTGGCTACCAGAGGGCGCCCTGTCTGAAGCTTAAGACCCCTTCTGTTCTCCACCCCAATACTTGCTAGGCACCATGCCATGCTTTGTTACTCATCAAGTACTTTAGAAAAATGAGTGGTTATTGTTATTATTAATATTATTATCATTATTACTGTCTCATGATCATTTTTATTATAATTGTTATTGCAACTTCAAGTATCTCTGTGATGTTACAACCATTTATATTATTCCATATCCCTGCTTTATCATCATGATTTTCTTTGGCCAAAAATTTCAACCTTTTAAGGGCCTGCTAATTTCAACCTACTAGAAAAAATGCTGGCTTAGGCACCAGAGGTGCTGGGTTGAATCCTAGCCCTGCTCCTTAATAAGCTATGTGACCTTGGGTAATTCACTTCCTTCAGCTCTAGTTTCCTCCTCTTAAAAATGACAGATGTGGAATGAATGGCCTCTAAGGTCTCTTCCACCCCTAGGCTCTACATGACCCTCAGATTTTTCACCTTCCTGGAGTTCAGTGTCCTCCTCTCTGAAATAAAGGCCAAGTTTGCCTTGCCAGAGACCTTCCTTGACATCTCATTCACTGGCCAGAGATCCTTGGTAGATGGACTTCCAATGATGATGGCAAAACAGTTGGCAGTCTAGCCACTATATCCCCAAATTTGAACTTTTAATAGCACATTTAGTGCCTGACAGTAGATTTAGGACTCCCAAGGTTCTCTCTAGCAAAAAAAAAAAAGAATTTGAAAAACATGATAAAGAAATTCACTGAAATCATAGGTTCAATCCTTAGCCTGTAAATGTAAATTATGCTATGATTAGCAGGGCCCACCTTCAAATTCCATTATCACTCCGAGTTGGATGTTTGGCTAACCCATAGAGCAATGGCTCAAAAAAATCTAGCTATACAGAACAGAAAAATTAAGAAATAATTGCTCAGGGGGACATCTAGGTAGCACAGTAGATAGAGTGCCAGACCAGCAGTTAGGAGCACCTACGTTCAAATCTGACTTACCTTACTTCCTAGCTGTGTGACTCTAGGCAACTCACTTAACCCCAGTTGCTTCACCCTTGCCACTCTTCTGTCTTAGAAATAATACTAAGACATGAATCATGGAACCATGGAAATATATTCTAAATAAATTAAATAAATAAATAGAAATAGTCAAGAATTATACTTAAGAAAAGAAGTAATACTAAGACAGAAGG
>NC_058136.1:11220205-11259000 GCF_016433145.1 Gracilinanus agilis | reverse complement strand
AAAGAAAGAAAGAAAGAAAGAAAGAAAGAAAGAAAGAAAGAAAGAAAGAAAGAAAGAAAGAAAAGAGAGAGAGAGAAAGAAAGAAAGAAAAAAGGAAGGAAGGAAGAAAGAAAGAGAGAGAGAAAGAAAGAAAGAAAGAAAGAAAGAAAGAAAGAAAGAAAGAAAGAAAGAAAGAAAGAAAAGAAAGAAGGAAAGAAGGAAAGAAGGAATTGCTCAGATAATCATAATTCACATTTACATAAACCTTTCTGTGTTCTATATGTGATAGGAGACTGGCCAAAATTTCTGTGCGTACTTTGAAATGGAGGTCCCTGCGATTCCATGTCATTTGTTCTAGAGAATAGCACCTTCAATTTACAGAGAAGTAAACTGAGGCTACTTGTATAGTCTATTTTTTAAACCCTTACCTTCTATCTTAGAATCAATACTGTGTACTGGTTCCAAGGCAGAAGAGTGGTAAGGGTAGGCAATGGGGGTGATGTGACTTGCCCAGGGTCATACAGCTGGGAAGTGTCTGAGGCCAGATTTGAACCCAGGACCTCCTGTCTCTAGGCCTGGCTCTCAATCCACTGAGCCACCCAGCTGCCCTATATTTGTATAGTCTAAAGAGCCTGAGCCATACTCTTAACTCTGATGCTTACTAGCTATGTAACACTGGGCAAATCACGAAACCTCTCTGAGTTTGTGTTTCTTCCTCTCTAAAATGGAGCTAATAGATCAGCAGGGATTTATTAATCATCTACTACGTATCAGGCACTGTTCTAGGTGTTGGGAATGCTCAGACAAAGAATGAAATGATTCCTACTCTCCAGAAGCTTACACACATGTTATATCTACATCACAGGGCAACTGTAAGAAAAGTTCTTCATAATCCTTAAAGTGTTAAGTAAATGTAATTTACTACTGTTATTGATGGGCTTACTCTGCTAAGAAGCAGCAGACCTGAGGCTCAAGCTTGGATCATATTTAGTTGTCATTCAGTTGTTTCAGTCATAGCTGACTCTTCAGGACCCCATTTGGGATTTTCTTGGCAAAGATACTGGATGTGGTTTACTCTTTCTTTCTCGAGCTCATTTTACAGATGAGGAAACTAAGGCAAATAAGGTGAAATTACTTGCCCAGAGTCACACGGCTAGTAAGTGTCTTTGACCAGATTTTTGCTCAGGAAGATGAGTCTTCCTGAATCCAGGCCTGACATTTTATCCACTACAGCACCACCTAGCTGCCCATGGGTCATAATCGTAAGTTGAATTAATCCATTTGATGGAAGCAAGGCCACCATTTACCTTAGCCCCTTCTCTCCCCAACAGCTAACATACGTAGTCTCCATCCCATTGAATTCTTACAAAACCAAGTGAGTGGCTTAAGTTGTCATCTAACAAAGTCTCTCTGCCTTTTGTGTTCCCTAAAGAACAGTGACCACCGTGCCCATTGGGGTATTCACTCAAAGGGGCTGGTTCTAGTCATAGGCACAATGGAATCTGGTCAATTCCAGCCCATCTCGGACAATATCACTGATCTCATCAAGAACAAGGAAGGACAAATCCGGCCTCAGACACTTCCCAGCTGGGTGACCCTGGGCAAGTCACTTGACCCCCATTGCCTACCCTTACCACTCTTCCACCTATAAGTCAATACACAGAAGTTAAGGGTTTAAAATAAAAAAAAATTTTAAAAAAAAGAACAAGGAAGGAGCCTCTTATCACTCACTGGATTTGGGGCAAAAAAAAAAAAAACTAGGGCAGGAGAAGGCTGACACTTTGAGTTAGTCAGGATGTCTCACTAGTCTCTTGGGATTTCAGATGTTAAATAGGCAGCGGAATTAGAGTGACAGGAAAGCTTTTGAAACTCAGGTGAACAAGTCCATCACGACTTTCTGAAAAAATCTAGGCTATGACCTTCATTGCATTGGGTTTCCTGCCAGGGTCACAAGGGGGTAAAAATAAGTTTCCCCCACTTCCAGCAGGGGCGTGAGGCTCAAGCAATATTCTTCGCTGTGTCCGAATTTATTTGGCTGCCTGTTCAAGGGAAGGTAAGAGGGGAGGAGATAGTATAAAGTCTTGTGATCCCCTTAAGAATGCATCATGGAGGGGCAGCTGGGTAGCTCAGTGGATTGAGAGTCAGGCCTAGAGACAGGAGGTCCTAGGTTCAAATCCGGCCTCAGACACTTCCCAGCTGTGTGACCCTGGGCAAGTCACTTGACCCCCATTGCCCACCCTTACCACTCTTCTACCTAGGAGCCAATACACAGAAGTTAAGGGTTTAAATTTTTTTTAAAAAAAGAATGCATCATGTATTAGGGGAATGGAAGAATGAGAAAGAAAAGAGGAAATCATGATCCAAGCAAAGGGAAGGCTCTCCACATTATCACTGGGAAAAAGTCATAAATGCATCCCCATTTATTTAGGACCTATTATATACAGGGAAGGCACAAAGCATTGTTAGGTAGATGAAGGTATCTTTCCTTTGATGCATCCATAAAGCAATATACAGGGGGAAAGGCACTGGTCCAAGTTTTGGAGGCCTGGCATTTAGTCTCAGCTCTGCCACTAACTGTAGTATCTGCGTTAGTAACTATACTTCTCTTAACTGCACTTTATTTATCAGTAAAATGGGAAGAACAGTTCTATGACTTAGGTTTATAGTACGTGGGGCAACTTCTATTCTGAGGAGGAAGCCGAAAATATGAACACTCCTGTGTATGGAATGAAGGAAGGAAAGAAATAAGTATTTATCATTTGCGTGCTAACTGATTTACAAATCTTATCTCATTTGATCCTCACAACAACCCTGGGAGGTTGTTCAATTGCTATCATTGCTCAGTTGTTTTAGCTGTGTCTGAATCTTCATGACCACATTTGGGGTTTTCTTGGCAAAGATAGCAGGGTGATTTGC
Source organism: Gracilinanus agilis (assembly GCF_016433145.1). Classification (NCBI taxonomy): domain Eukaryota; kingdom Metazoa; phylum Chordata; class Mammalia; order Didelphimorphia; family Didelphidae; genus Gracilinanus; species Gracilinanus agilis. The sequence goes on along the minus strand of NC_058136.1, from coordinate 11,256,105 downwards.
CAATTCCTTCTTTATCTCATTTTATAGATGAGGAAACCAAGGCAAACAGGGCGAAGTGACTTGCCCAGGGTCATTCATATAGCTAGGAAGTATTTTAAGTCATATTTAAACTCAGGAAGACAAGTCTTTCTGACTTCAGGCCTAATGTTCTACCCATTGTACTGACACCTAGCTTCCTCTGAGAGTTAGTTATCCTTATTTTGCAGTTGAGGAAATTGAGACAGTTAAGTGACTCATCCAGGATTATGCAGCTAATAAATACCTGAGGTCACATTTTAACTCAGGTCTTCCTGACTCAAGGCCCAGTGCTCTATCAACTGTGCCACCTAATTATCTGGTTGAGGTAAGTAAGGGAAGAGATCATAGGAACTGAAGCAGTTCAAGATGTGGGAGGCCATTGAAGGGAACAGGGATTTAGATGAAGAAGATACCAGAATTCCTGGGAAGAAGGAGGGGTGACTAGGAAGTTTAGAAATGAAAGCGTGAAGAATCTGAACAGAATGTAGAGAACTTTAAAAAGATGCTTTCTCGATGCTAGTGGCTGAAGGAGGATCTGAAAGTCACAGTGAGGAGTGAGGAATACAGTTGCTTCTTCTGGTCCCAAGTGAGAGAAGCAGCTGTGGAGAGTATGCCAAAATGGGGGAATCTTTAAAAGAAAGCTACATTTCAGTGAGTACTTGACTATAGAAAGATATGTTATATGAACTGGAATGACTTCCAGGAATTGATGCAGAGTAGAAAGGAGCAGAGCCAGAAGAACATTGTACACAGAGACTGATACACTGTGGTACAATCGAATGTAATGGACTTCTGTATTAGCAGCAATGCAATGACCCAGGACAATTCTGAGGGACTGATGAGAAAGAATGTATCCACATCCTGAGAAAGAACTGTGGGAGAAGAAACACAGAAGAAAAACAACTGTTTGATCATATGGGTTGATGCGGACATGATTGGGGATGTAGACTCTAAATGATCACCCTAGTGCAAATATCAATAATATGGAAATAAGTCTTGATCAATGATAAATGTAAAACCCAATGGAATTGCTTGCTGGCTATGGGAGGAGGGTGAGAAGAGGGGAGGGAAAGAACATGAATCACAGAACCATGAAAAAATATTCTAAATTAATTAAATAAACAAACATTTTCAAATTAAAAAAAAAAAGAAAGATATGTTAGAGAAGCAGTGTAGGTGTAAGACCTATAGATTTGGGGCTGGAAGGAACCTTAAAGGTCACTGAATCCAACCCCTTGATCTTACAGAAGGAAAAATCAGCACAGAGCAACTAGGACTCAATTTTTCAACTACACATTCAGTATTTTGGGGGATCCAATCCAGTTCAACAAGTACCTGCTATATTCTAGATTTTGTGCTAGACACTGCAACCCAAAGACCAAAGGAAGAGCCACAACCTTCAGGGAGCTTACCAGGAAAGGATAAAGTCAATCAAGCAAAAAAGCTTTTATTAAGCATCTAGCCACACACAGTGCAAGGCTCTGTTGATACAAAGACAAAAATTAACCAGTTCCTGTCTTCAAGGAGTTTATAGTTTGTGGGTGAAGACAGCATGTATGCCCGCAAGAATATGTAAAGGAAAAGAGTGTGAGATAAGTCTGGAAAGAGAAATTGGAGCCAAATTGTAAAGCCTTGAATGCCAGGTAGAAGAGTTTATATTTTTGTTTTAATTTTATATCTTTTTTTAAACCCTTATCTTCTGTCTTAGTATGCAACTGAGGATAAGTGATTTGTCCAAGGTCACACAAGTAGGAAGTGTCTGAAGCTAGATTTGAACCCAGGTCCTCCCTACTCCTGGCCCCAAACTCTATCTGCTGTACTATCTAGCTGCCCTAATTTATACTTTATTGATAGCTGACCTATTCCTATATGGCAACAAAGCATTTTAATATATAAAAATGTACTTTAACGTAATAATATCTCTACTTTCAAAATTGGAGGATCTGTGATTTGGTCAGTGGCCATCATCTTCCTCTAACAGAGATTTGCGAGTTGGAGATATATCCTTCTGAAATTCGGTAAACCATTTCATGAATAGTAGCCACAATATTCAGGCTTCAAGGCTCTTCAAACTTAACTAGGTTGGTCTTTGAACAACAGACCTGCAGTTCATCGCAAAGCTCATACTTGAAGCCTGTCTAACTTAGTAGGACCTGGCACCATTTGCATTCTGCTGGCACAGCCTTGGAGAGCCCCCCGGGGCTTCTGGGAAGCACTGGAGTAGGACATTAGTGGAGGAGGTGCTAATTTAATACAGTTGCTGCTACTGCGGATAGACTCCTAGGCTTTCTTCTGCTGCTCCACAAAACCAATTTGAAGTTTTAAAGGGTGATACAGCATAGTAGATTAACATAATAGAAATATTTCCAGAAGCTTTACGAAGAAGAATGAGGAACAAAGAACGTGGATGTCTAGAAATAAAAATGAACTTGGGAAAAGATTCAATGCTTATGTGTAAGACATTTCATCTGAGGCATGGAGCATATTACTAATATTGACTTAACCAGAGAGTGATTAAATGTCAATCGTTGCACACAGTAAGCATCAGCTCAGAACGCTCTAAGTGTTTACCACCCTCTAAGATATGAGTCACCTACTTCCTGCCCCAGAGCTTGCCATCAGCTTTAATAAGAAGGTGATAAATACCAAGATTCTTAGCCTACTAGAGACATTAGACCCATTTATAGGAAGTACATAAGACCAGGAGGGGACTTGCCAACCTACCCGATGGCCAAACACATGGTTTGCTTGAGGTTGGTTTTTTTTTTCATTAATTTGCCTGAATTTTGGACTTACTCTATGATGACGCTGTTAGTGTTGGAAAGAACCTTAGATATCATCTAATCACAGAATCTCAGTGTTGGAAGGCACCTCAGAAGTTTCCAATACAACCTGTATGTGATCAAGAATCCCTTTTGATGCAGCATTACCAAGACATCAGCCAGCCTCTCCTTGTAGGTGTCAAGTAAGGGATGCCCTATTCTACTTTTTGATGGTGTCTCATTTTCAAGAAGTTTTTCCTGACACTGGGCTGAATTCTGTCTTTGCAACTTTAACTCAAGGCTCCTGGTTCTGCCACCTGGGATCAGATAGAATGAATCCTTCTTCTACTTAGAAAAATAATGTGACTTAGTGAATGCAGAGCCAGCCTGAAAACCAGGAAGAACCAAGTCCAAGTCCTACCTCTGACCCATATTGACTATGTGATCCTTGGAAAGTTGCTTTATCATCCCAGTGTCCCTAGGCTATTCTCTCAGGTGCAGAGAACGCACTGATCTGCATTGGGAAAGTGAGGTTCTGCCTAGCTCAATGAAATTATAGGTCTAGCCCTCTTCCACTTAATAATCTTTTCCATACTTAAAGACTGGTGTCAGTCATGTTCCCTGTTTTCTGTAGGCTATTCATCCCCATTTCCTTTGGGTAGTCCTTACATGGTATATTCTTGAGGTCCTTCACCATCCTAGACACTCTCCCCTGGACTTTCTCAAGTTTATCAGTGACATAACTAAATTGTGGCACTCAGAACCAATCAGTACTTTAGATGGTGTCTGACCACAACAGTGTAGTATAGGATTTCAGACTGTCAGGTTCTATAAATACTCTGCCTCTCTTAATGCAGCCTATGGATGCCATATGATACTGTTTACTTACATTGTGCTTATGGTCCACTAGCCTCCTGGGACCTTTTTCAGCTGAAGGGAGCTGCACTTCCCCAAACTTATACTTATGAAATTGTTTTTTTGAGCCCCAGTGTAAAAGTTTGCATGTGCCTATCAAATTGCATACTTTATAGTCAGCTAAGACATTTTTGGATCCCAACTTGGTCATTGACCAAGTTAGCTATCCTTCCTAGCTTCCCCTCAGCTACAAATCAGACTAATATAATATATATCTCCTGAGCTCTAGTCTTATATTATCAACTACCTGTGGGTCCTCTCCACCTGGATGTCCCAGAGGCTTCTCAGACTCAATAGGTCTAAGATGTAACTTGTTTTCTCTCTAAACTCAGCCTTTGTCCTAATTTCCTTATTTCTTTTAAGGATAGCACTAGCCTTCTGTTTTGCATTCCAACCTAATTAGTCTACTTGTTGTTCCTTGCGTGATGTGATAGTCTACCTTTTGTCCTTTCATGAACTATTCCTCGTGCCCAGAGTGGTTTCTATCCTTACCTTACCTTCTGGAATATCTAGCACCCTTCTATTTTCAAGTCAAATGCTACCTTCTCTAAGAGATCTTTCCTAATTCCTTTAGTTTGTATTTGCTGTCTGCCTCTCCTTCTACAAATACATATACACACAAAATTACTATGTATTTATTTCTTTATGTATAGGTTGTTCCCCAACTATAACCCTGTAGAACATAAGCTCCTTGAGAGCAGAGACCTCTTCTGTCTTTATATCTCCCTTGCCTTGTACAATGCCTAGTCCACAATGGTCATTTTTAATGTTTGTTGAGTTGTATTTTGTTGTATTAGATTATCCTAATCATTGAAAAAAATTGTCAGCACAAGATCAAAAACAGATCCCAGGGAATTCTGTCAGAGGGCTCTCTACAAGACAACTTTGACTCATTAATGAATATGATTTAAGTCTGATCATTCGAAAAGCTCCAAATCTACCATATGATTTAATACTGACCATTTCTTTCCTCTTTGTTTACAAAGATAGCATGAGGGACTTGATTGAGTGTTTTCCTGGAATCTAACTCTATTATATCTGTATCATTTCCCTATCAGTCTAGTAACTATTGGGAAAGGAAATTAGGTTAGTCTTGCATTATCTGTTCTTAATTAAACCCTTTTGGCTCTTTGCAACTGCCGTTTTCCTTTCTAAATGTCCACAGAGCATCTCTTTAATAATATCCTCTAACCCCTTCATTCAACAGTTATGTGTTCGAATCATTTAGTTTTATAGTTGGGGAAACCAAGATCCAGAGAGGCAAGATGACTTGCCTATAGTTAAACAGGTAGTAATTAGCAGAGTTAACATTAGATATCCTCACTCCAAATCCCTCTCTTTTATTACCATTATCACCCCTTTCAATTGATTGAATTGACAGTTTATTTTATCCTGGTGCCAATCTAACCAGAGAATCTGTAGTGGCATTAGAGATAACCCACCATTTCTGGCCTTCAGCCTATCATTCTCTTATGCTACAGTGCTTGAAAAAGAGGGGAATGAAGAGGGAAATCAAGGTGCATGGTTTTATTTTTCCATTCTAATTCTTCCATTCTTCCCTTCCCCTCACTAAAAATCATATTCTATATCTGTGAATGCCTAACTTACTATATCACAGATCTAGAGCTGAAAGGGATCTCAGAGGCCATCTAGCCCACTCTTATTTGACAGAGGAAGAAACTGAGACCCAGAGAGAGAAAGTCATCCAGGTAGTGGAAGTTCTTGGATCCCTTTTGTCTTCTTCCTACCTTTTGTTTGCAACACCTACCTCTCCATTTATCAATTTCAACCAGAACAGAAATGGCCACAACTGAGCATGTTGATCTGAACATTTCCTAGCACAGAAGCAACTTCTAGCTCCATGAGTAATAAATCATCAGCAACATAACAAATTAGATCACTCAAGCTTGGATTCTCTCATCTAGAGATGCTCCTCTGGACAACAAGCCCAGATTCAAAACTGTTATCCTAAGAAGGAGAAAAATCATTCAGTTCCATGGCAGAGGTCCAAAGATATACTTGAGTAATTTCTTTCCTTTGTAATTAAAAGTGCTCGTCTAAGAGAGTACTTAAAATTGGAGAAAAAAATCAGCCTTTTTCTGCCTGGGGTAATCTCACTTTGTGTTTGAAGACAGGACTTCTTGGGTGGCTTAGAAATTTCCTTCCAAGTCAGTACGAAAATTCTGAAATTGCCCACTGGAGGGCCTTTGACTTAACTAGAATATCATATTGGCGATGATGGATGCTTGCTCAAGATCCAGAAAATCATCCAAGGTAAATTTAAAGGCAGGAGGTAGAGAGTATGGGTGGATATGTTTAATTTTTCATATCCCCTTTAAAAATCACATTTCCTTTGCCTAGCCCTTTAGGTATAAAGTCTACTATAAGGACTCTTAATAATAGAAAAGAGGGAAAGTGATTGTTACCAATCAATAACTAAATTTTTGACAGAACCAGAAAAAAATCAAGGTTCTTCTATTTCCTTCTCTTTCTAGCCTATTATTCTTTCCATTATGCCACACTGCTTATAATGTTGGGGAAATGGGGTAGGAAAGAAGCAGCAATGTTGTCACAGAGATCCTCTAGAATACTCTAGAACCTTTATTCTGTCTATCAGACACTACTTACATTTGGCTAGGGAAATAGATCATGTGTTGACATTACTAAAACTGTGGCTTATGAAATTAATGGAGGAACAGCTAAATTAATCATTATGATTCAGTGGTTATCATCATAATCATCAACAGGCATTGCCATAGCTGTGTGAATTCTTTATTATAAGTATCGATTATGAAAACCAACACAGTGATCCGTCCCCATTCATTTTCCTGGGCTTCAGTCTATTTCAGAGTCGTTGGCCTTTTAGTTTCTAAAAGTTAGAACTGAAAGAATTTTTACTATATGGACAAAATAAAACATCAGAGCTGGAAAGGGTCACTAGAGATCTAATGTTGCCCTCCCATTTTATGTAGGAGGAAACCGGGACCTAGACATATTAAGTGATTTGAGTATTAAAGGTAGGGAAGATGGTGCTTAAACCCAGATCCTCTGACTCCAGATCCTTTGTTCTTTTCACTGCCCCCATGTTGCCTCGCTTTGGGGACCTTGATATACACAACTTTGTTTCCTATTCTATTCTTTCTGTGATGATATATGGCCATGAGCTATGGATAGCCATAGTCTCCAAAGAAGTAAAGTTGCAGGTCACACAAAGGAAAGGTATGTGATGGGTGACATATCACCAAGCTTGAATTTCATGGGAGAAGTGATTTAAAGGATGTTATAAGAGAAATGTAGGACGAGTAAAGGAAGTGCATGAGGCATGTAGAAAGAATGAGGGATAACCAATAGACAACTGACTTAGTCCATGGGCATCCACACTAAGATGCTAAAAGTCTGGATGGCTTATAGTCAATGACACTGGAAATTAGCATTTGCATCAGTATGAACACAGATGCATTGACGTTCCTAAGTATATCTATTCTAGTGTAAATCTTTCTAGACCTCAATATCTCTAAGCTAAATGGGAACAATAATACTAGCCATGCATTTGTAAATTGCTTTGACATTTCCAAGGAAGGGCAATTTGAACACGAAGTCAGATAGTTTCCTTTCATTTTTAAATCTTTATTTTTCTTTCTTTTTGTTCCTGATGGTTTCTCCCATACTGACAAGGGGACAGACTTGAGTGTCAGCATTTTTCTATCACCTGATCTCTGATTACATTCATGAGATGGAGATTTAGAAGGAATGCTTTATTAATAGGGAACAACCTACAAGTATACTAAATGTTTCACTTATCCATTTAAATCCTTTAAAAACCCTTTTAACTTTGACAAGCACAGAGAAAAACTTCACTACTTGTGGGTGACCAAGAGTAGGGAAACGTGTCTGCAATCTGGTGACTGGCTAAATAGTTTCTTAGATTGAATGCTGAGAGGGACTTCAGATGTCACCTAGTATAATCCTCTCATTTTATAGATGAAGAAACTGAGACCCCAATAGGTTCAGTAACTTGCCTAAGGTCATAGAGTGACTAGAGAGCTAATTAAATAATAACTACCATCATTTGGATGTAGCTCTAACTGGAAATGGAGTTCAGCATTGTCTGGGTTTGAGCATACCAGTCTCATATGAAAGTTTCTTGAATCAAGAGAGAATGGAAGGAATTGAAAACAAAGGGGCAATGCAAGATGCATGTATTCATGTGTGCCAGTTGGCAGAGCAGAGACCAGAGGGGAAAAGAGAGTGCCGTTTGCTCTATTTGCTATTTGATGTGACTATTCTATACTTTTAATAGAAACCAACCCTAGGGGGCAGGATCATGCATCAAGAATCCCCCAAAATTCCATCTGAAATTGATGTTCCACTCATGTCTCGCTCAGGAGAAATAAAATTCCAAAAAAGCAAGTGAAAAATACAAACAAAGAGCAGCCTAATGACAGGATGAGAGAACCATAGGCTGTAGATCTTGGAGATCATTTGATTCTCCCCATGGAATTTCAGGATCAGAAGAGACTTCAGACGCCATCTAATCCATCCAATTCTGGTAGAGAAATCCTCTTTATAGCATCCCCAGGAAGTGGAAATCCAGGCTTTTCTTGACCACCTTGAGTGAGCAGAAATGTGTTAAGGCAGTCCATTCTACTATGGTATGGCACTAATGAGGAAGAAGGTATTTCCTGACACCAAGCTTCAATCTTTCCCCCTGAAAATTTCCCCTCCCCCTCCTCCTGGACCATTGCTCTAGTTCAACTTCCTAAAGCCAAGCAGAATAAGTTTAATTACTTTTCCATGCTTCTAATACTTGAAAAAAAGTTAGGCTATCTTTTCTTCCTTAGACTAAACATTTCCCAGTTCAAGGGAATGAGAGATGTTTGGAGCAGCTAGATGGTACCAAGGATACAGTGCTGGAGGTGAAGGTAAAAAGATCTGAGTTCAAATGTAGACACAGTATTTAAATTGGTTTTTCTTGTTGCTTGTAGAATTTTTTCCTTAATCTGTGGGCTACAGAACTTAGCAATGATGTTCCAGTGCATTTTCATCTTTGGGTTTCTTTGAGGTGCTGACTGGTGGAGTCTTTAAATTTCTATTTTACCCTGTTTCTAAAATTTCTGGGCAGTTTTCCTTGGTAATTTATTGGAGTATGGTGTCAAAACAATTTTTTTATCATAGCTTTCCAGGAGTCTGTCTATTCTTATATTGTCTCTCCTTGATCTATTTTCCTGGTCAGTTGTCTTTGTGATAAGATGTTTCATATTCTCTTCCATTATTTAATTCTTTTGATTTTGTTTTATTATTTCTTGTTGTCTTAGGAAAACATTAGTTTCTCTTTGTCCAGTTCTAGTTCTTAATACATTATTTTTTCTGCTAGTTTCTGGATCCCTTTTCTCATTTGAATGATTTTTCTTTCATAATTTTCTTGATTTTCTTGCATTGTTTTAATTTTTTCTAATTCATCCTCCATCTCTCTCATTTTTTGAAGTCTTTTACAAACCTTCCAAAAGCTCTTTTTGAGCATTGGCCATTTATTGTATTTCTTTGCTATTTTTGAAGTAGATGATTTTTTACTTCACTGTCCTCTGAGTTTGACCTGAGACATTCTCTGTCCCCATAATAACTATCAGTAGTTGGGTTCTTTCTCTTTTGCTTACTCATATTTATTTATTTATTTTTATTTTAGTGACCAGGCCAAATAGGCTTTTTTTCTGGAGTCCTAGGGTTTCTACTATGTTGACATATGTTATCTTGGGTTCCAGCATTTTGTGTATCTGTTATGTTTATTTTTTCATGGGTCCTATTTAGCTATTGCTGTTTTTATAGTCCAGAGTCAGTTGTATTTCCTGTCCCCCATTCAAGCCTCAGTCCATGATTGACCTCTGATTGGAAGCCCATGGGCAGTTCTGATATTGCAAATGCAAGCAGCTAGTCCACCTCCCACTATTGCAATCGCCAGGGATTCCATTCTCCTGAGAATGACCACAGCTGAAAAGATCTGGTCCCTCAGCAAACAAACTCACCTATGAGTCCTCCTCTCCCACTACCCCAACCCTGGACAGAACAAATATCAAGTTGGTGTTTTTCAGGCCTCCAAAGTCCCTAATTTGCTAGAAATGAGGCTTGGGTTTCCTGCCCTTAGGGCCTAGCACCTGCTAACTAGTTGGCTGTTTCTAGAGCCCTCAGCCTGTGGAATCAGATTCCAGTGGTATCCTAGAAGATTCAGGGTCCCCAGGCAAGATTAGGCTGTTAATTTTGCTCTCAGTGGCTGCTTTGTGAATTCCCCCTATTTGTTCTGTTCCTGTCCCAAGAGCCTATGGCAGTGGGGCTGAGACCAAGGAAGTTAGAAACCTTTCTTCCTAGCTGTCATTTGCTGTTTGCCTTCACTTGGGGCTCCTATCTGTTTTTGCCACTTTTAATATTGATTTTATGGAGATATTTTTGGTTGTTTGTGGAAGCTTTTAGGATGGCGAGAAGGCTTCCCACCCTACTGCACCTTCTTCCCCCAGTTGCTCATCATTTCTTATAGAGTAATAGTATTCAATCACCGACAGATACCAGAACTTGTTCTGCCATTCCCAAACTGATTCCCCTCAACTTCCAATTCTTTGCCACCACAAAAAAAGAGCTACTATAAATTTTTTGTACATGTAAGTCTTTTTCCTTTATTTCATTTTTGTAATAGAGATCTAGTAACGCTATTGCTGGGTGAAAGGGTATGGTATGGTCAAAGAGTAGTTCTTATAGCCTAATATGAACCCTAAATTCCAATCTCATAATTGTAAGGTGGTAACTCAGAATTGTTTTAATTTGCATTCCTCTAATGAATAGTGATTTATAACAATTTTCATATGACTACAGATATCTTTGATTTCTTTCTTTGGAAACTGCCTATTCATATTTTTTGGCCATTTATCAATTGGGGAATGACTCTTTTTAGCTTATTATTTTAATATTTCAAGTAACAAGTTTTGACTTGGTCTTGATGTCACCTTTCTACTACCCTGTAAAGCTTATTTTTAAAAATATCAAACCCCCAAACAAATTCCTCAAAATATATTTACATAGTCCAGTATTTTATGTCTCTTTCTGCTGTTTAAATTCATCATCTCTCTTATCAGGAGGTAAATGACATGTTTCATCTTCCTTCTTTTGGTCTTATGGAATCAAGTCATTGATCAGAGTTCTTAAGGTTTTTTTGCAGTTTTCTCTATAATGCGGTTGTGTAAATTGCTCTCCTATTTCTGGTCACTTTGCTCTGTATCAGTTTATAAAGATCTTCCAAGTTTCCTCTGAATTCATCCATTTTATTTTATATACCTCAGTGATATTCCATTATGTTCCTATACCATAATTTGTTTAGTCATTCCCCTAAAAGTAGGCAGCCCCTCAATTTCCAATATTTAGCTACCCCCCAGAAAAGCTGCTATTTATGTTTTTGTACATATAGATCCTTTTCCTCTTGGGAGGGGGGAATATAGGCATAGTAGTGATATTGCTAGGTCAAAGAGTAAGCACAGTTGGATAATTCTCCATTTTTTCTACAAAGACTGCCAAGCTTTTTATTGCAATCCATATAGACTCTGTCTACACTATTCATCTCATCTATCAGTCCTGTAACTCTATCAAAAAAAAGAAAAGAGAATTCCTATGACCTCTTCTTGATGGAACTACTCTATCTCTGAGTGATCCTAGCTTTTCTTTCTTCTAAGTACCCCCAAACTGTCTTTTAATAATACATTTTAGGAGTGTGCCTCTGGTACCTCTCCCTTTCTCTACAGTCTTTAAAAGAATACTGATAGTGGTTCAGCAACCATATAAACCAGTTCAAAGTAGTTTAAATGCTGCCTCTTCTACTGACTAGCTATGGGATTTGGGGCAAGTCACCTCTGCTTCCCAGGCTGCTATTTTCTCATCAGTAAATAATAATAAAAACAGCTGGCATTTAAAAGATACTTTGGGCTTCACATGCAGTATCTCAATAAGTACCTCAATTACTATGTTACAGATGAGGAAACTAAGCTTTATGCTTAAGTGATTTGCTAACTATCAGTCAATCTGGTAAAAGACACAGGTGAGATATCAAAGTAGACTTCTCCCTTAAAGAGGGAAGTCTCTGCCTTCTCTGTGTAACATATGGCCCAGCCATCCCTCTTTCTCTTCCTCTCCCCCTCTCCCAAGAGTCTGACCTCAAAATCCAGGTTTGATCCTTGAGGAGCAAGATTCATGTCACCATGCCCCATCAAATGAATCCAAACAAAGGCCCAATGCCTTATAATCTCATCAGATTGATTGTGAACCCCATCAAATTGATTAGGCACTACCCTGGTCCATCCCTCTCATATCTCAATCTGTTCTCCTATGAGTCAGTGGCTGGCTGAAAGTCCCATAGTTGAGAAGTAGCTGAGCCAGGATTCTGATCCAGGTTGAGTCCAAATTCAATGCTCCTTCCACTGTCCTCCAGTCCCTTTTTGGTGGCAGTTCTGGCACAGTAGCAGCACTGCCTTTTTAAAAAACCTTATATTCAATCTTAGAATCAATACTATGTATTGGTTACAAGGCAGAAGAGCAGCAAGAGTTAGGAAATGGGGATTAAGTGACTTGCCCAAGGTCATACAGCTAGGCAGTGTCTGAGATCAGAAACAGCTATCTTTAGTAACACCTTACCAATCACACTTCCTATATATCAGATACTAAAAAGTTCAAAGTACTTGGTATTCATCACATTCCATGCTATATAAACTGATCCCTAAAGTTGTTATTAGTGTGCCTCTCTTTTGCACACTCCTTTCCCAGGCCTCCATTTTTGTCTTTCATTCTTTTTTTTCTCCTTTGCCCACTTGTTGAGGGATAGCAAGTATAGGGGATAACAAGCTGACCTTGAAGCCAAGAATAAAATAGGTTCACATTCTGCCTTGACATATACTAGTCATATGACAGCAGGCAAGGCACCTAACTTTTCATGGCACTAGGCAGCTCTCTAAGAATATAAGAAAAAATATCACCCTGCATCAATAGAGGGAGTTTCTTGACCTGTGAATTCCCTAGAGCAGTGATGGTAAACCTTTAGAGACTGAGTGCCTAAACTGTAACCCTTATGCTGCACGTAAGCCCCCCACCTTAACACAGACAGGGGAGGGAGGAAGCACTCCCATTGGTCTGTTGGGCAGAGGAGCAAGTGATGTGAGAAATGTCCAGGCACTCGTGGAGAGGGGGAGGAGGAGCAGCCTCCTCTGGCATACTCCAACACATGTGCCATAGGTTCACCAACCTGGCCCTAGACCACTGAAACTAAAGGCCTAATTGTACTAGTCCTTATTCTGTCCCCCTCACTCACCCTACTTCCCATAGCCAAAGGAGAAGAGCTCTGTACGTTTTCAAAATTAAATTCCCACCCCCTACCAATTGCCCACTGTCTAGTGGCCCTCTCACTTCCTTTACCTAAGCCCATCCTTGAATAATCCATGTAGTAGGACCCAGTAGTAGATTGGACCACATTGGCAGAGTGTGAAACAGCTCAGCATCGCTTCCTCATGAAACACTGAGAGAAAATTTTAATGGAGGCACAAAGAGATAGGTTCCAATAAGTGCTAACACACACAAAGCCCTAGTTTTCTACTGTTTATTGGGTTTGCACAGTGCTTCTAAGGCTAACATGGTGTTTAGGGTTGGAGATGGAGAATGTGCTATGTCTAGCAGGCACAACACAGCATGAATCTATATCTCTGTAAAGATCAGCACTGGGCCCTTAGGTTTGGGAATAGCATGGAGAAGGNGCACATTTCTAAGAACACCATTCAAATAGGTTAACAAGGGATTTTTCACATCTCTGCCCATCAAAGAGAGTAATACAATTCAATTAACTTTATTTTAACAACTTTATTATATATATATAATATATAATATTATTATATTATTAACTTTATTAATTTAGCCTGGTGCTGTGCTAGATGTAAGAGAATAAAATGAAAGAAAGAGAAAGAGGAAGGAAGGAAGGAAGGAAGGAAGGAAGGAAGGAAGGAAGGAAGGAAGGAAGGAAGGAAGGAAAGGGGAAGGAAAAAGGAAGGAAAGGGAAGAGAAGGAAGAGCCCATGACCTCAAGGAATTTACATTTTAATGAAAGGCTACAACATATATATATATACACATATATATATATATATTTACATCTATACACACACATATATATACATACATCTACATATATGTGTTTGTATATGTATCTTTTGGACCCTCAATTTAGTTCTTGGAAAGGTCAAGTCATGCACTGGACAGCCTTTGCTGATTTGTAAAGGCATCGGATCCAGGCTTGGTAATGGACAGTATCCTCTACCTTACCCAAGAATAATAATAACTAGAATGTATATGCTTCTTTAAAGTTCCCAGAGCACTTTACATACATTATTCCCTTTGACCCTCACAACCATCCTATGAGATAGGTTAGCTCAGATCCCAAGATCTAGAGTAGGAAGGCCCTTAGAAAGCAGGTAGTCCAAACTCTCTCATTTTACAGAGATGGAATCTGAAACTTAAGGAGGTAAATTGACTGGCCCCAGGTCACACAAAGGGTCAGTTATCTAGAGCTGGAAAGGACCTCAAAGACTATCTAATCTAGTCTTCTCATTTTATAAAGGAAGGACCAGATTTTAGGGAAATTATATTACATCTAGCACAGGATACCACAGGCACAAATGGCCAGAGATAGGAAGTGAATCCAGTTCCTTTGATTCCACTGCCTTCTGTTAATTATGCCCATTTTATAAGTGAGGAAACTGAGGCTCACTGTGCTGAGATGACTGTCTTGCCATCACAAAGCTAGTGAGTACCAGAGGTAACATTTTCACTCTCTTCCCATTTGGTTAGCCAGAAGTTGGCTGCTGAGGGATGTATCTGATCCATGATAATTCACAAAAAAGTTGTCTGGGCTGCAAACTACTCCTAATACTGAAAGCCTCGCTTTCTAGGGTACTCTGAGAAAAGAGAAGTAAAAAGGCTTATTGTATGAGCCCAGAGTGCCAGAGGCATGCTTATTAATAGTAACAATGAATGTGCTTACCACATATGGGCACAGAACATGGCTGTAGCCAAGTCTCAGTTCTTCTGGTGGCAAAGACACTGTACAAGTCAACTCTAGAAGCACCTGCTTATTCTCTTTACCCTACTTGCTCCTCCTCTAGACACTACCCCTGCTCCCTGCCCATTCAGGGCCTGTTTTCCCCATACCCGGAAGCCACACAGACCCACTACTCACCTATAGGGAGTAGAGAGGTGCTGGAAAGCCACTGAAACTCAATCTGGTTGGCACTTTTCTCCCCACCCAGTCTTTTTCAGTGCCACTGAGAAAATATATCCATCTGTTTCCTATCACACCTACTTCCTGTGGGAAGTGTCATCGGGACAATCAATAGGTAGGCAGCTAGAAAGCTGGGCAAGTAGGTGACATATAGGTAGGCCTTTATGGGGTCAGAGCATTAGTTAGGCATATAGGTAGGCAGGTTGGTGAGCAGACACATAGGTAAGGCAACAGGCAGGTAAGCAAGAGATGGGAAAGGAAGGAGCAGGGAGCTAGCTACTATTCCTAAAAGAATCTGACCTCAAAATCTAGAGCCTCCATAGCTCCCTGGAACTAGAAACCTCGTTGATGCTCTCGGAGTTTGGCCATGAAGACCCAACTGTGCGTCCTAAAAGCAGCAATCATTTAGAACCAAACAGAAATGAGCTTTCTGACACATTGCGCCAAGTTGAAGGGCAGCTTTGCTTAGGAAAATTTCTCTCAATGCCTTCCAATATGATATTTATGGAAAGCATGCGCAGATCTAATGAAATCCCTTCACACAGTTTTGAAAATTAATGATGAATTAAATGGTAGTTCAAATAAAAAAATCCTTTGTGTTTGCAGGAAATAGCCCAGACAATAAATAACCCATTTTTTCAGCCATCATCTTTCAAAGGCAAGACTATAGTTTTCTCAGTAACATTATGATAATAATGGTGATGCTCTTCATAGCTTCTTTTATCCAGAGGAGCTCAATGTGCCTCAAAGACCTTTTTTTCCTTTGTCCAATTTGTCACCATCACTTTCCTGGATGGGGGCAAAAAGCTTTATATTAAATTAGAAAGATCATTTTCAGTAACTGAAATATTCATCAGCTCATGCAAGACATTCTGGTGATAACCCTTTTGAAACCTTAGCACCACCAACAGGCAGCACATAGCTGTGCTTATGCCCTGATGGCCTAGCCTTAAGAATCATGGCTAATCCCATGATGCCAAAAAGCATGTAAGGAGGATTCACAGGAAATCCTCCAAATGGACACATAACATGTAACACATTGGCTCTTCCACAATGCTCTGCTCACTGATCATAGCAATCGCATATTTAGTGCTTTACTCCATGATCTCATTGGAGCCTTAACAACGACCCAATAAAGTAATTGTTACAGGTATTGTTATCTCTAGGTTGCAAATGGGGTAACTGAGTCTCAGAGAGTACCACGATTTGCCCAGGATCACCTGGTATCAGAGCAGGATTTGAACCTCTGCCTACCTGCCTCTAAATCCAACATTCTAACATTGCCTGTCAGAAAGTACTTATATATTTGCTGGTTGGATGAATCAATGAATCAATGAATAATTATGTCTAGTCCAACTCACCCTTTTTGCAGCAAATAAAACCAGAGTCTAGAGAGGAGGTGTTAATTTCCTAAGGTCATAAAGCAAGTTTGTGGCAGAGACAGGATTAGAACACAGATTCCCGTGTTTTCTGCTCAAGTTCTTTATATTCTGGCCCACAAAGGCAGTGTTAATGTAAAAGTAAGAGGTATCTTTTAGTATACACACATACACACACACACACACACACACACACATATATATATATATACAAAATGTATGTGACAAAACATATATTTTTTGTATATATATACATATGCAGATATTTATGTGGAAGACTTTTAGGATTATGAATCTTGTTTTCTAAATATATAGCAACTTAACACAGAATTTGGATCTATTTTGTATTAACCCAAGAAGGCAGAAAGAGGCCATGCTCACCATCCCATTAATGAAGGTAACCTCAAAATCATAAAGGGGCTTTTAAGGTCAATTCCTCCTCTTAGAGAAGGCACTGCTGTTTTTGTTTGGAGTCTCTTCTTGCATTATTCCCCACCCCTGTTGCTGGTGACTGAGTGGGTTGTACGGGAAGGAGGAGATTTTCAAGTAACAACTATTTTCCTAGGTTGTATGACAGGCAGATTGGCAGCAATTAGGGTTTTAGGCAAATGGCATGTGCTGTGGATCCAAATGATTTCTGAAAGCTATTAATTTCTGTGTGCCAGTTATTTACATTCTTGTGGAAGTCACATCACCCTATCATTGTTCAACTTTGCAGCCACCCACCTAAAAGTACTACAGTAATCAGCAAAGCGTTTGACAGTCTCTCATGCTATGTATGTTGATGGGTAATATGGAGAGATATGAGCTCCGTGATAGTACAACAAGATGAATCTGAAATTGGTTGAATGGCTAGATCTGAATAATAGTCATTAATAAGACAGGGTTAACTTGGAGAGTGATTTTTAGCGATGCGTGCCAGGGGCCTATGTTTTACCCTACGTTAATTAATATTTGGATCTGGGACTCAAATGAAGCCATTGAAGTCATGATTATTTCATTTGCAGATGGAGTAAAGCATAGAGGGATAGCCAACAGGCTATCTGTCAGGATCCTGATATATTATACCACAGGCCTGAACTGAATAAATGCAACAACGTTCTACACTTGGGTTCAGAAACATCAATTCCACAAATAGGAGATGGAAGAGGCACGCCTCAATAAAAGTTCATGTGCAAATAATTTCAGTACGAAACCAGAGATAGAAAGAGCAGATCACTAAAGGCAATATAGATAATTTTGAATATATAAAATTCAAAAGTTTTGAACAAAATGGACAAAATCAATGCATATAGGATAGGAAGAGAAGTGGTTGACTGGGGAAAATCTTGGCATCAAAAATCTTTGTATGTTTGATGAAGGTTTGATATCCAAGATATGGAAGGAACTGACCAAACCACTTCACACCTAGCAGATTGGCCAATATGACAGTAAAAGAAAATAATAAATGTTGGAGGGGATGTGGCAAAATTGGGACACTGATGCATTGCTGGTAGAATTGTAAATTGATCCAACCGTTCTGAAAGGCAATTTGGAATTATACCCAAAGGGCTTTAAAAGATTGCATGTCCTTTGATCCAGCCATATTACTACTGGGTTTATACCCCAAAGAGATAATAATGAAAAATATTTCTTTTTTTTTAAACCCTTACCTTCCATCTTGGAATCAATACTGTGTATTGGTTCCAAGGCAGAAGAGTGGTAAGGGCTAGGCAGTGGGGATCAAGTGGCTTGCCCAGGGTCACACAGCTAGGAAGTATCTGAGGACAGATTTGAACCCAGGACCTCCCATCTCTAGGCCTCGCTCTCAATCCACTGAACTACCCAGTTGCCCCCATGAAAAATATTTCTACAAAAATATTCATAGCCACTCTTTTATAGTGGCAAAAAAATGGAAAATGAAGGGGTGTCCCTCGATTGGGGAATAGCTAAACAAATTGTGGTATATGATGGTGATGGGACACTATTGTGCTATAAGGAAGGATGATCTGGAGGATTTCTACATGAACTGGAAGAACCTAAATGAACTGATGCAGAGTGAAATGAGCAGAACCAAGAGAACATTGTACACAGAAAGTGAAACATTGCAGAACACTAGTAGTAATGCAATAATCCAGGATACTCCTGAAGGACTTATGAGAAAGAAAGCTATCCACACATTGAGAGAAAGAACTTGGGAGTAGAAACGCAAAAAGGAAAACATATGACTTATCACTTGTTTATATGGATGTGTGATTTGGGGTTTTGGCTTCAAAAGATTGCTCTATAGCAAAAATGAATAATATGGAAATAGATATCAAGTGATAACATTTGTACAACCCAGTAGAATTGCTTGTTGGCTCTGGGAGGAGGGAAGAGGGGAAGGAAAGAAAACAAATCATATAAACATGGAAAAATATTTTTAAAATAAATTAATTAAAATTAAAAAAATATGACCAAGATATACATCTCAGTAGACAGGTGGTCAGATTACACAAAAAAATGCAAATTTGGTAACAACTTAACACACATAAGTATATGTATAAAATTGCTCCAAATCACTAACAATAATATCAATCTAAATGAAAACAATTCTGCGATCTCTCCTTATATCAACCAAATTGACAGAGATGATAAAATCTGGAAATAATCCATGTTAGAGAAGATAGGAATGCTGTTAGTATACCTATGAATTGACCTAATTTAGAATTAAACTTTTTTTTAAGTGACTGAAATGCCAATGTGCCAAAGCACCAGAGATACTACTGCTAGGTTTTGATTAAAGAGGTCAAAGATTTTTTTAAATTCCTTATATTTCAATTAATTAACCTGTGGGCACATATTAAACACATACTATATGTTAGGCACTGTACTAAGTGTTGGGAATAACCTAAAATCAAAAAACAATCATGGGGGCAGCTGGGTAGCTCAGTGGATTGAGAGCCAGGCCTAGAGACAGGAGGTCCTAGGTTCAAACCCGGCCTCAGCCACTTCCCAGCTGTGTGACCCTGGGCAAGTCACTTGACCCCCATTGCCCACCCTTACCACTCTTCCACCTATGAGACAATACACCAAAGTACAAGGGTTAAAAAAAAAAAACAATCAGCCCCTTCTCTCAATGAAACTTATCTCATTTACTAGCTTAAGGGAGACATGTTTCCTTTCAAGACTTTAGATTCCTTATATCTAAAAGAAGGGTCTTAAACTGGATCCATTAGAGGATTCCTATCCTCCCCACTTGAATTTCCTTTGAAATAATGACAGTAGAAGCTTCAGGATCTCACTTCCAACCACACAAGCTTCCGTATCCAGTCATCTGGCACCGTAGTTCATCCTTAGCTGCCCCTTTTAAGCAACCTGACCATCTAAGACCAGATTCTTGTTTCCTTCTCACTGTCCACAGTGAATTGCTAGCCAGCAAAATGCACATGGCAGATCTTTTAGAAAAATAAAGACTAGATGGCATTTTGGGGGATCAAACCCATTGGGGTAAAAACTGAAGAAAAGACATGGAAGGAACAGACTCCTGAGACTACCTTGAGAAGAGATTTCCTTAGGGGTGTCAATCTTAGTAGAGCTATTGTCTATAAATGTGGAAAGCTCTCATACTACTGTAACTTGCTCTAACAATGATACTAAGGCAAAGCCTGGAGCAAATTCATATCTTTAGCACTTAATACATTGATGTTCTTGAGTTTCAACAGCAAAGGAAATCAGCTGGGTATAAGTGCCCACTATTACTGATGCAATAATTTCTCTTCTTCTCTAGGGCACCAGTGTTAGCCCTCTTGCTCCAACATTCTTTTTTTTAACCCTTACCTTCTGTCTTGGAGTCATCACTGTGTATTGGCTCCAAGGCAGAAGAGTGAGTGGTAAGGGTAGGCAATGAGGGTCAAGTGACTTGCCCAGGGTCGCACAGCTGGGAAGTGTCTGAGGCCAGATTTGAACCCAGGACCTCCCATCTCTAGGCCTGGCTCTCAATCCACTTAGGTACTCAGATGCCCCCCCCAACATTCTTTTATCACTCAATTACTTTAACAGCTGTGTGCCTCAGTTTCCCCATTTGTAAAAGGAGAGGGTTGGACTAGATGACTTCTGAGGCCCCTTCTACCCAGAGTTGGACTGGTAAATGTTTAATTATAGACTCTTTGGGGTGGGAGGGATGGGAAATGTAGACATTACACACCTTTAACTTTAATCTACATAGTTAACGTTTTCTCCTTCACTTTTTTAAGTCTGAATAATTAACAGAACAATGAGTCAAGCCCTGCTTTGTAGTTTGGGGCCATTTCCAAGGTATAAATATCCCTGCTTCCACCTCTTGATCTAGGATTAACATGCCATCCTGGATGATACTAGGCAAATCAGACTCTCTCTGTCTCAGTTTCCTGTAAATCTATAAAAGAAGGCAATTGGTCTAGATGACCTTTGAGGTCCTTTCCTCATCTCAATCTAAGATCCTATAAGTGGCTTTTAGCAAATCCCTTAACTTTCTTATGCCTCAGTTTCCTCATATATAAAAGTTGAAGGTTAGACTAGATGACCTCTCAGGTCCCCTCCACCCCTTGACCTTTAGCAAATCTCTTAATCTCCCCATACTTCAGTTTCCTTATATGTCCTAAGAAGGGTTTGGAATAAGTGACCTCTGAGATCCTTTCCATCCCTTGAGCTATGATCCTGTGGCCTTTTCGCCTCCCCAGAGTGAATGTGAGATTTACCTGCCTACCTAGAGGCCTCTTGCAGTTCTACAACCTCGACCTTCCAACAACAATTGATTATTTATAACGGAGTAGAGCTACTAATTCAGTTATCAGAGGAATAGCTAAGTGACCAACCTCTACTGAGGAAAAAAACACTGGACAGAATTGGGATAAACTTTCTTATTATCTCCTAGCCATGAATGAGGGGTTCAGTAACTAGTTTCCAAACTTCTAGTTATTTCTTCTCCAGTGCTGGAATGTTCCACCATTTTAGCTAGCCTGCTTCCATAATACAAGTACTACTCCTTCTCTCTGTGCTTTAGCCTGAACTCCATATTGTCATCTCCCTCACCCCTGGGTGGGGGTGGGGGTGGCACAAGCTGGCAGAGGGCCTTTCTATATAATGTCAATATCACTCCAATCAGTATGTACTTCTGAAACCAACAATCATTGATGAAGGTCAAATTCCCTCTCTGAACTTCTAATAGCAGAATACCTGAAACAATTGAGATATTCAGGCTACCATGTCACTTCAGCAATAACACCAGGGGGGAATATCCGCTTCATATATGCACTGCACAATATCAAGTTGACACAGTACTTTTGACAGACAATAGTATAAAATTTCAATAATGCTTTGACACACCATAGAATAACAGTTGTTTCAAATCAACTGGTCTGGCCAAGAAATTTTGGGTTTGAGATGAGATGGAGGGTGGAGGAATTTCTAATTATCATTTATAGCCTAGAAAAACTGTAAAAGCAAATGAAATGGGAAAAATTATTATTGACACATGGTTTGAGAAAACAGCATTGGTCTGACCCCTCCACACACACACACATAATTCCACAAATTTCAAAAATTATTAAAAAAAACTCCGCCAAATCTCCACAGTGTAATATATGCACCTACTGTCTACAGGTGTAAAGCCAGGCCTTGGGCATTGCTTTGCTGTCTAAAAAGACTGTTCATGGATAGTATGGGAACTGCAGCCAGTAAATATTTGTTCAATAAATGAATGAATGGTTTTCCAATTGACTGTTCATTGGCTTTCCAAACCAGAAAGCAGGCATGGTGCCTCTATACACCCACTTGTTAACCATATACTCACAGGAAAAATTGTGCAGCCTGAAAAAGTTTAAAATGGGCAAAATGAAGAGAATATGGTATGATCTTATTTACCATATTGTGGGACTTTTGACAGCCTTACCCTAGGGGTCTTAAGTCATTCCAATCTAGTCCACACTTCAAAATGCTAAAAGAAAAAACTGCTCTCTTTTTTTAAAACTTTATTAAAAGAAAAACAAAATCCACCTGAGTTCCCTAGCTGAAATTAACTAGAGCCTCCCCTCCTCTGAAGTTCTTATATAGACCAATGCCGATCCCGGAAGTAGAGGGGTGTGGCCTCTCCCCACACGAAATTGGTCCAATTCAGGACCAATCCCATGCCAGAAAATGGGGGGGGCGTGGTCCCTCAGCATGGGACGGGTCCATTCAAGACCAATCCCACACCAGGAAGTAGAGGGGAGGGATCCCTGGGGCATGCTGGGAGAGGTAGTTCCCCTGCGTGCACAATCTTTTGAAACCTACACTGCCATTATCTACCTTGTTCCCTAGGCTGAAAATTTGAGTTCATTTTGATTCTCCCCTCTCCATCATTGCTGAAATCTAAGCATTTACTCCTATTAATTCTATCACCACTGAAGTTCATATCTGTCCCTTTCCCTCCACCTACACAGCCATCACTGACCTTGCTTTGGGATTCATTGGCCTAGATTATTGTAAGCCTGTTATCTGGATTATCTTCCTTTCCTAAGGTGGAAACCTGATTTTGTCCCACCTTGGCTCAAGAATCTTCAACTGGATCCCAATTGCCTCAGAGATAAAACACTAATCCCTTACCTTGGCATTTAATGCTTCTCACAGTCTACCTCTAAATTAATTTTCCAGACATTTCACATTATTTTCCTCAGGCTCTCCATGTTTCAACCAGACTAGATGCCTAGACATTCCCTGAACTCATTCTGAAATCTCCCTCTTCTAAGCATTTATGCAGGCAACCCCCACTGCTCAAGGAAATGATTTTCTCATGACAATTCTTTTCTGCCTCTGAGTTTCAACTCGAGTGCCATCACCTGCATTAAGCCTTTTCCAACACACATGCACATACAGTCTGAAGGTGTCCCTCCTCCTCCCTCCCTCTTTACCCCCCAAAACATACACATATACCTTGTCTTAGAACCCTTTGGATGAATGTCTTATTTACCTCCATTACTATCCATTTTGTATTACACTTCGTAGTATACATTTTGTACCTTCCCATTTAGACTATAATCTTCTTGAGGATAGGGATCATGTCGTTCTTCATATTTGAACCTATTGGGCCAAGCAGAGGTCTTAGTGGAGTGGGTAGAACAATGGGCATAGAGTCCAGAAGATGTGAGTTCAAATTCCACTTCTGATATTTTCTATGTGGCTTGGACAAGTAACTTCCCTCTGGGTCTCAAGAAAAGGATTGGACTCATTGACCTCTGAGATCCTTGCTAGCTTTAAATCTAGGGTCCTATGATGCATTGTAGGTTACTAATACATGTAACACAAACAATAGGATTGAATGGAATCACTCAGTTCCTCTTTAGCATCAAGAAACTCCTCAGTGCAATATACTGGTCCTCTTCCCTTTCAGATGTTCAGAGTGTAGTTAGGAAAGAGCTAAGAGATCCCTTTCATCTAGAGCTAAGTTCCTCTTTTAAGCCAGCAGAGAAGGCACTCATCTAAGGGAGTAAAAGGTATGAATCATAGAACTCAGAGAGCCTTAGAAAAGATAGAGCTTTATTTTAAATGTTCAGATGCATACAATGCAGGGAGTACCCTTGCGAATGTCCTATCTATAGGCCTGGTGATTTGTAAAGAATGGTTTAGAGGGGGCAGCTGGGTAACTCATTTGGATTGAGAGCCAGGTCTAGAGACTGGGAGGTCCTAGGTTCAAATCTGGCCTCAGACACTTCCCAGCTGGGTGATCCTGGTCAAGTCACTTGACCCCCATTGCCTAGCCCTTACCACTCTTCTGCCTTGGAGCCAATACACAGTATTGACTCCAAGACGGAAGGTAAGGGTTTAAAAAAAAAGAATGGTTTAGAGATGGGGAGAGGTTGGACAAACCTCTCCACACTCTCCCTACCAATTGCACAAATTGGAAAGACTGCTCCCTCTCTTCTGTAGTCCTTGGACATAGCTTCAACTCCCAATTCCACTTTGTAAGCAGACTCTTGAAAGCAGCTTCACTGATCAACCTCTATAGGTCAGCACGTAGAGGTCTGTCTTAATGAGCTACTACAATTAATCGGTTGTTGGTTATAAATTGTTGTCATTCAGTCATTTTTCAGTCACATTTGACTCTTTGTGATTCCATTTGGGTTTTCTTGGCAGAAATCCTGGAACACTTTCCTATTTTTTTCTCCGGCTCCTTTTGCAGATGAGTAAACTGAGGCAAACAGAGTGAAGTAACTTACCCAAGGTCATACACCTGGTATCCAAGGCCAGAGTTGAACTTAGAAAGAAAAGTCTTCCTGACTCCAGGCCCAACGCTTGAATCGCTGTACCACCTGGTTATAAATAAGTAGATGGATAAATGGATCATCCTCAGAGGCCTTCTCTAGAGCCCTTTCATGGATTGGAGATGGTCAGCAGCTCATGAAGGGACTCCTGTTGGTGGCGATATAAATTCCAGCTGAGCCCTACAGAAAAGGACTAGTGATTGTCTGTTGGCTTAAAGGCAAGTCTAGTTAAGTGAAAAGGGATATCATAAGTAGATTGGCTACTAGGTAAGGGATTAGTTCAGTTATATTAACTCTGTAGTTGAGGGACTTAATTTCAAATCTCACATCTAATGCTAACTATTTTATATATATATGCACATATGTATATTTATGACCTTGGGCAAATCAGTTAACCTCCTTGGGCCTCAGTTTCCCCATCTGTGAAATTAAGAAAAACTAGATGGCCTCTTAAGATCCTTTCTAGCTCTAACTCTAGAATCCTATGAAATAGTCACCAGATGAGGAATCTGTCCAGGCACAACATAAGATGCTGTGTTTGAAGTCAGATGACCTGGGTTCAAATTTCAGCTCTGCTAATGCACTAATTGTTTGACCCTGGGTACATCACACATCCTACCTGGGCCTCAGTTCCTCTCCTATTAATTGAAGAGGTTGAATTGGCCTAGATCAGTGATGGCAAACCTATAGCACCGGCGCCAAAGATAGCATGCAGAGTGCTCTCTGTGGGCACATGGCTGCCCCCCCCCCCAGTTTCCTTACTAGAAAGACAGAGGGACTCAAGAGGAACTGCTCCCCTCCTCCTCTCCACTGTGCCTGATGACATTTTTTTCACATCCTCCACCCCTCTGCCCAACAGCCCAATGGGAGGGCACAGGGGGTGAGAGGGGCAACTCACAGGTGGCAGAGCTGGGGGAGAGCAAAGCACTCAGGCCACTCCCCCCCTCTCTCCATGCTGGCCTGAGGACATTTTTTCATATCACTCACCCCTCTGCCCAGCAGCCCCATAGGAACACTTCCTCCCTCCCCTGCCTGGGGTAAAGAAGGGTGAGGGACTGCACCCACCCAGTCTCTGGTGGGAGGCTGGCACAGTACTCAGTTTAGGGGGTGGGGTGGGGGTGGAGCCTGGCACTCCACCTCCAAAAGGTTCACCATCACTGCCCTAGATGGTCTCTAAGGGTCCTTCCACCTCTAGAGCTAAGATCCTGTGTTTAACCCTTGATGAATTGTTTCCATTCTCGTGGCCTCAGTTTCCCTCTCTGCAAGAAGAGGAAGGTTGGATTAATTGCCTCCAGGGTCCCTTCCTGATCTCTCTCTGGACTAGCTCCAAAGGGGCTGTACTAATGCAATGGTAGCCAGGGTTCCCACCCTGCTGAAATCACAGATCCTTAACAAGACAGAAATGAGTATTTCAATGAACTCTCTTCAAATGCTTAAGGGTGCTTGAAAATGGCTTGTTCTCAATGTTCCCCTGACCCCCCTCCACTCTCAGTCTTCCTTTGTTTTAGCAAATCCCTTCTACCTAGCGGAAATGAGACTCTCTGGGTGGTCCCAAGGAGTGAATGAAGTACATTTCCTTAATAGCCTTTCAATCTCAGGTCCTAGGAAAGTATCTTTGTTGGGGAAATCAAGGTCTATTGGCCAAGGGCTCTCCAGGATTAGGGGATTAAGTGCCCGGGAAATACCTTCAAATGCAAACAGTCTGGAGGCAAGTCATTTCCCTGCCATTTGAGCCAGGCATTCAAAACAAAGGCAACCCCTTTAAACACCAAATGTCACCCAGTGGTAAAAGTTTCCTAGCTGAGCATATTTGGGGAGGCTGTTGTTGCCACAGCGCCGCTCTATATTCCGGGGCTCACCTCCTGGCAGATTGTTTCATTACCCAGCAGTGTCATTAATCTTTTTTATTAGCACCTTAAAAAATAAACAAACAATGATTTTGTTATGTTTGACACAAGTAGTGCATTTTAATTTTGTAGCCTTGTATTATTGGCTGGGGAAAAAAAAAGCCCCTGCAACAATTCAGATTGAAATACTGCACTCGGTCCCTAACAAATATGAGAACACGATTCAGATGTGCAGGAATATAACAGCATCTGTTGTGCATATTAAATGAAGGCAGCTATTTTTGCCTCTTGCACATGGAGCGTCAGATTAACAAGGAAAGTTAGTATTAATTACTTTTGAAAAATTCAAACTCGTCATTCATTCTGGCACTTGCTGGGGAAACTGATTCCGAGCTCCATTCCCGTCCTTCAGGCTCAGCCGGTGCCAAAAGAGAAAGCCCGCTTGAGGCCAATGAACGGTAAGGGGAAGTTGGACAGTGAATAAAAATGGGAGCTTTTCATAATACTCCGAGGAGAGTCCATCAAGCCTTTTTTCCACCTCCTAATGCAGACATTAGATATGGGTAAGTGTCACTAATGATGGTAATGATGGAAATGGGACTCATTTTCTGTCTCACCTGGACCGTTCCATCACGATTCTCTCTCTACCAAGCCTAGGCATTATCGGGAGGAAATATACCTATCTGGACATTGTAGCATGTAGCATGAGGTGGTCCCCATCAGCTCTGCAGCTCATTTTAGGAGGCAGTCTTGTGTGTGCTATTAATTTGCTAGGCAGGCCCCTTCTTTGTACTTGGCCGTAAATATAAACGATGGGGGAGAGGAAGCCAGATGTGGGGTTGTAGCCTTTTAGATCCTTAGGATTATACCATGCCCGTCTGACCTAGGGCCAGCTGTATACCAAGGAACTAACTGAGACCCAGACAGGGGAAATGATTTCCCCGTCTATAATTGCTCTGACAATTGGAAGAAAAAGAAGAATGTCGATGGTGAGGGCACGCCATCCTTGGCCATTTTTCAGTGACATCCCAGTGATGTCACAGAAAGGGTATGGATTCACATTGAGAAGACTATAGTGAAAGGCGGTTCAATCCCAGGCCTTCCTTTATTTTTAGATACTTAGAATCAGTACTGTGTATTGGCTCCAAGGCAGAAGAGCGGTAAGGGCTAGACAATGGGGGTCAAGTGACTTGCCCAGGGTCACACAGCTGGGAAGTGGCTGAGGCCAAATTTGAACCCAGAACCTCCTGTCTCTAGGCCTGGCTCAATCCACTGAGCCACCCAGCTGTCCCCTAATTTTCTCTTCTTAACACACAGTTCTGACTATGTTGTTTCCCTGGTTTATATAATTCAGTGGCCCCTTATTCAGTAAGGGAAGGGAATATGCATTTATTTATTAAGTGCCTACTACATGCCCATCCTTGTGCTAAATGCTTTATAAATATCATATCATATTATTTGATCCTGACAACAACTCTGTGAGATAGGTGCTATTGCCTCTGGAGTTATAATGAATACCCTCAATGCTTCAAAATCTACCTACCTTTGCTAGCCTACCTAAAGCTAGCTTGCCCCTTCTAGTTTCAGCTCATGTTCACCTTCTCACAAAGCCTTTTCTTAGTGTGCTTTCTCTCCTATATTTATTTGTTTTCATATTGCATTTCCCCCAGTAGACTGTAAACTCCATGAAGGTCTGGACTGTTGTTTTTGCTTTGTATTCCTAAAGTCTAGCACATGCTATAAAGATAAATAAGTACTTGTTAGATGGAACTGAATAGGACAGCACTCCCTCCTCTTCTCTTCTTATCTAACCTCCTTGCTACAGGATATATTTAGTATTTTTTTTAAACCCTTACCTTCTGTCTTAGAATAGGCACTGAATATTAGCTCCAAGGCAGAAAAGCAGTAAGGGCTAGGTAATAGGGTTTAAATGACTTGCCCAGGATCATACAGCCAGGAAGTATCTGAGACCAAATTTGAACCCAGGACCCTGCATCTCTAGGCCTGGCTTTCTCGCCACTGAGTCACTTAGCTGTCCTGAGTTTAGTAATTTTTTATTTTTAATTTTAAAAATATTTGTCCATGTTTACATATTTTATTTTCTTTCCCTCCCCTCTACTCACCTCCTTCCCAGATCCAATAAGCACTTCCACTGGGTTATACAAATGTTATTACTTATACCTATTTCCACATTATTCACTTTTGCAATAGAGCAATCTTTTAAAACCAAAACTCCAATCATATATCCATGTAAACAAATGAGAAGTCATTTGTTTTTTTCCTGTGTTTCTACCCCCACAGTTCTTTCTCTCAATGTGGATAGCACTCTTTTTCATGAGGCCTTCAGGAGTGTCCTGACTTGTAGCACTGCTACTACTAGCAAAGTCCATTGCATTGGATTCTTCTGAAATGTTTTACTTTCTATATACAGTGTTCTCCTGATTTTGCTTATATCATTCAGAATCAGTTCATTGAGGCTCTCCCAGTTCACATGGAATTCCTCCAGTTCTTTATTCCTTTTAGCTCAATAGTATTCCATCACCATCAGATACCACAATTTGTTCAGTCATTCCCTAATCGAAGGACATTCTCTCATTTTCCAATTTTTTGCTACCACAAAGAGCGCAGCTATAAATATTTTTGTACAGACTTTTTTCCTTATTATTTCTTTGGGGTACAAACCCAGCAGTGGTATGGCTGGATCAAAGGGCAGGCAGTCTTCTTTTAAAGCTCTTTGGGCATAGTTCCAAATTGCCATCCAGAATGGTTGGACCAATTCAATGCACCAGCAATGCATTAATGTCCCAGTTTTGCTACATCCCCTCCGATATTTATTATTTTTCTTTACTGTCATATTGGCCAATCTACTAGATGTGAATTTAGCATTTTTGATAGCAATACTACAGCTTCCTTTATGCTAGGAGTTCTCAAATAATAGGTCAATGGATGGCTATAAAGGAGCTGGTGAACTTGGATGAGAAAAAAGGCTATATCTTTATTTCCTTAATCTCTATCCAAAATTTAGCATTGAATTCAATTATTTTAAAAACATTATTCTAGAAAGGGATCCATCAGTAGGCTTCTCCAGATGCCAAAGGAGTCTTTGAACCAAATAGAGTTAAAAATCTTTGCTTTAGTCTTTTACTATATGAGGAAAAATCTCTTTAAAGTTAAAGAAGTTACTTAGAACTCACAGAAAATTGATCAGCATTTCACCTTGTTGTAGCACATTTATTACAGAGAAAATAAAAATTGTTTCGTAGCATTAAACATTCTCCTTGGTCCCAGAGGACAAAAGAAGGAGTAATGGGGAAAGGTAAAGAGAAGGGGATTTGGACTCAATATGAAGAAGAACTTCCTAATAACTTTGGTTGTCCCATGATGCTTGACTGTCTCGGGAGATAGCGAGTTTCTTATCATAGGAGGTTTTCAAGAGGATGCTGGCTGCTGCCTGCTTATTGGTGCTATTATAGTTTCATGCTTTGGGCAAAAAAATGGAGTAGGAAACCTCTGAGTTCCCTTTCAACTCTATGATCCTTATTATAGGGGCTCTTCTCTTCTGAACAAAATGTCTTTTCTTTGAGGGTAGGGACCATATCTTATACCTCATTATTTTCCCTGTAACATCTTGCTCAGGGCCTCCCCAACATCCTAGGTACTTAGTAAAGAGGCATATGGTTTTCATAAATTGTGCTCTGTCACCCTTAAGCGCTTATCGAAATGAGAGTTCTTATCACTTGAAGAAAAGCAGTACAAATTGGATGTTGATATGCTGAAAATCAAATCCTCTTACATTTGGATGACCCCTGGCAAAAAGGGAAGTAAACGAACTGTGTATCCAGTGCCCACAACCTCCTTGTTTTACAACCTTTCCAATGGTAGTCCTTGCTTGCCTTCCACAGGCGGCCAATGTCTACGCCTTCCTTCCCTCTTAAATCCTTCTCTCAGGTATAAATGATTGCTACAGCTTCAAGTGTTGCCCTTTCCAGGGAGCTAAAGCTCTGGCAGGAGAATGCTGGGCACCGAAGCTTTACAAAGAAGGCCAACCCTATGGCAAAGAAGGTATGAATAATAATTCATTCCTTTTGCTCAGCAAAAATTGAAAGTGAGTGTGACATACTGGATAGACAGTTATGGAATAAGGAAAACCTGTGTTCAACTTTGACCTCTGGTGCTTATTTCTGGTGTGACCCTGGACATATCATTTAACTGCTCAACGGTGCAGGCAAGTATCTAATAATAATGATGATGATGATGATAGTATGATAGAGATAAAATATTAGAAAATATCGTAGCATTAGTACTATAGTATAATTAACATTAATACATTAATATTATAGCATATTAAAGTACTTACATAGTACTTTAAGGCTCTCAAAGCCCTTTAACATGTTATCTCATGTTATCTCGTTTGACCCCTTCCCAATAATCCTGGGAGGGAGTTGCTCTTGCCATCCTCATATTACAGACGACCAGACTGAAACAAACAGAAGTTTAGTGACTTGACTATGGTCACAAAGCTAAGTAACAGTCTGAGGTGGGATTTAAATTCAAGTCTTCCTGACTTCAAGTCTGGCACTTGATCCACCATGCCACCTAGAAGTTGCAGAACAGTCGCCAAATTGCATTGGTGGAAGGAATTTGCTCACTGGTCTATCCCCTGCACCGTTGAGTTATAGATCTGGACCCAACAAATGAAAGTGATTGTGGCAGAAAAGGCTGGAAGCGATGGAGGCTATACAGATGGCTAGAGTCAAGAGGAAAAGTTTGTATCTGTTTACTAATAATGACATATTCAGCCATCATTTACCCATGCGAGTGGTGGCAGGGGTGAAAGGGTAAGGAAATATTTGGTGAAAATTGCATTTCTGATGAGCCAAATCAACAGATACTCATTGCTATTTAGCTTTGTAATTATGAGGATTAATAGCTGTCTTGCTTTTTCAAGTCTGGTTTCTTTAAGGCAGCATCAACATTAATTTGAACTACAGCTAAGCACACTGGCTTCAGGTGGGGCAGTGCAGAGAAACCATTACCAGAATCTTTCTTTTTATGGTTTATCGTAACACAGAGTTAGCCTGAGTTCTCATAGGTTATGTCAGGAGGGAGTAAGATCTGGAAACTGAAAAGGTTTCGGTTATGGGCTTGCCATTGGATGCACATCTATCATTTGGGAGCCCTCCTAGAGAAATTGTCATCTGCTCTGGCAGTGCAACTACCCATGCTAATGAGATAAGTGAGTGCAGGGGAAAGAGGGTGGCTCAGCCATGATCCAGGAGTGGTAGAAGTATTACTGTTCCGAGCTTGTCTTGGAAGGCAATCGGGTCATGGCCAGTCTCCAGAGTGGATCATTTCCAGATGGTTTGGTAAGGTCTAAAGATGTGGCCTTGTTTCACTTTTGCTGTTGTTTGCACTCTGGTGTCATCTAATTTTAGCACTAGAAGGAACACTGGACATCACAGTGTCTTGTTGGCCAATAGCCCCTGCTTTGTGATATCTGTGCTTTTAACACTGGTGGACAACCGTGAAATACCATGCAACCATAATAAACATCGAAGTAGCCAACACATGATCATTTTATCCCAGTGCTAACCATTCAACTTAAATCAGATTCAACATTGTAAAATATCATGTCGTGTCATCAAAGAATGAAGATCCAGATGGGACCTTCAGATGATCAGATTCAAGATTCAACTCCCTCTTTTTACACAGGAGGCATATCAGGCCAAGAGAGAGAAAATGGCCTGCCTTTGGCCACATACATATGGCATAGCAAGAATTCAGATGTGTGTTTTCTCCCTCCTACTCCAAGGCACTTTTCAATGCCCCAAAAGGGAACTGCTGGGACTTATTTTTTCAATCTGTAAATATTAATGGGTCATCTCTCTAATGACGGAATAATAACGTAGCCATGAATAGGCCCAATACCATTGCTACGGAGCAGTAGTTTTACAAATATGCCCCCTGAGCAAAATCATCCTGGGTGTTTAGACTCTTGATGCCAGACATTTGTAAACAGCACATCCTCTCCTCCTTTGCAGTGCAAGAAACATGAACTTTTTAGGACTTTCAGGCAGCAGGCTTCATTCCTCCCCCTTTTAAACCAACAGGTATTTTTTCTCAACCCACCCCCCTCCACAACTGAGCTATGATTGCCATAGGAGAGAGATGTCGGACCCTGGCCTCCCCTGGGAGTCCAGGGCGAGAGCTTCAGGCTTCATAGTTTTTTCCATTCTTTGGATTTCATCCAAAGCCAATTCTGTTTAATCTGCCTGCTGCCGCCGCTCTAGAAGTGACATCTGTTCAAATTTACGCTCTTTATCATGGCTGACATGTTGTTTGTGTGTCTGTTTACCACAAGCCCAGTTCCAACTGCTTCTTGCCGATAAATTGTGATTTCTTCCTCTGTGCTAGCACAGGTTGCTAGGCACTATGTCCCTGCCTCTGCAGTCTGACTCTTAGCCTTTATTTTTGTTGCCGATTCTACCTGCAATTATGCTTAGGGAGAGGGAAGTGGAATGGAGTTTACATGACAAGAAAAATATGGTTTAGGGAGTTGGGCAGAGACCAAAATACTTTCCCTGCATGGTCACCTGTGGATAGCGCAGAAGTATACTCCAGTAATTAAGCCTAGAGTGGGGCAAAGACTGAATTCCTACTTTTAATGTGTAGGTTCAGTTATGGAGTGTGTGTGTGTGTGTGTGTGTGTGTGTGTGTGTGTGTGTGTGTTGGGGAGGAAGGGGCACTATTGCTTCTGACATCTTTAAAAAATCTTTTCTGAAAGAGAGAGAAACAAAGAAAGAAGTTAAAATATGTTCCCCTGGTAAAAAATGGAAAGCTATCATTTGGTATCTGTGTTCACCTGCTTAGGTGGGGGCATAAAAAGCAATTAAACTTGAGGGGAGTTTCAACAAATGAACTTAAGAACAAAGTTGAGAATACAGTAGGTATCATTGTTCCCTGGGCATCAAATGGGGAAGGTAACTCAGGATGTTTTAATAGTTCATGGTAGTGATAGCAAACCTTTTAGGGATAGAGTCCCCACTCCCATGCCCCCACCCTTACCCCAGATAAGGGAGGGAAGAAGTGCTCCCATTGGGCTGCTGGGCAGAGGGGCAAATGATGAGAGGCATGTGTGGAGAGGAGGAGGGGAGAAGCTCCACCCGAGTCCCTCTGCCTTTCTGGTAACAAACTCTAGGTGGAGGGAGTCATATGCCCACAGAGAGAGCTCTGCATGTTATTTTTGGCACCTGTACCATAGGTTTGCCATCACTGGTTTAAAGTAACAGAGGATGAAACAACAGAGGGAAAAATCAAGTCAGGTGAAATCAGCAAACATTTATTAAGAATCTACTATGTACCAGTCATTGTGTTAAGCATTGGGGATACTCAGAAAGGCAAAAAAAATAGTTCCTGCCCTCCAGGTGTTTACAATTTAAGGGAGCCAACACTATGCAAGTAACTATGTACAAATAAGATATCTAAAGGTTAAACTGGAGTTGATTTCAGAGGGAAAGAATGAGCATTCAGGGAGATCAAGAAAGGTGAGATTTCAGTTAAGACTTGAAAGAAGCCAGGGAAGCAGAGAGATGGAGATGAAGGAGAGAGTTCCAGACATGTAAGGAAGTAGTAAGAGCCAGTGAAAATGTTCTGGGGACACCAAGGAGGCCGGTGTCACTGGATTAGAGATTATGTGGAAGGAAGTTAAGTGTAAGAAAAATGGGAAAGTAGCAAAGAACCATGTGAGGAAGGGCCTTGAATACTAAAAAGAGAATTTTATATTTGATGCTGAACATAATAGGGAACCACTAGTGTTTGCTCGGTACAAGAGGGACATGTGCTTTAGAAAGATCAATTTGACAGCCAACTGGAGGATGCCCTAGAGTGAGCACAGACTTCAGGCAGGGAGACCAATAGGAAGGCCATGCATAGTCCAGATCTGAGGACCTGAATTTGCACCTGCACCATGGTCATGGCAATGTCAGAGTACAGAAGAGGGCATATCCAAGAGACATTTGCCAAGGCAGAATCAACAAGATTTGGCAACAAATTGGCTATGGGGGGAAGAGTTAGATAGAGTGAGGAGTCTAACATGATACCTAAGTAGATTATATATATATATATATATATATATATATATTCCAAAAGGAAAGGTAATCACCAATACTAGCCACCAACTATAGAGGTTGTCTAGGTTGGTGGATGGAGTTCTGGGCTTAGAGTCAGAAAACCTGGGTTCAAATTTCCCTATGACACTTATTAAGTATGATCTTGAGCAGATCACTAGACTTCTCATTGTTCTCTAGACAATTCACCAAACCTCTGTAAATTGGTAGAAGTAGCTCACATACTGAGAGTTCTCTGAAACAACAAAATCATACATCATCTGCATTTTGGGAAGAGAGAGCAGGACTTGTGATTTCATTGGCATAAAATCCTAGGTCAGGAAATTCCCTTTATCTATGCAAATGGTATCTGCTCTGCAACTTTGAGTGTCTAAAAGACTTAACTGAGACTCAGAGGTTAAGCACCTTGGCACACACACATAACCAGTATGTGCCAAGAACAGAACTCGAACGGAGATCTTCCCGCCTCTGAAATCTGTTCTTTATCTGCTCCACCATTCTGATTCTCATTTCCATACTAGCGAAAAATCTGCCTTATAGAAATCTCATAGTATAATGTGGATTGTTGAAATCATATCCAAGGTCAACTGTAAGCCAATAGAACCTAGCAGACCTAAGAGCACAGGACTTGGCATCAGAGGATCATGGGATTTTTATATAAAAGGGACATTAGGCATCATGTATTCTTTTAAAGGAGAAAACTGAGGCCCCGAATAGGGAAAGGACTTGGCCAAGATCCTGGGGCCAGTAAGTAGATAAGTGAAGATTCAGATGCCAAACTTCAGATTCCAAATTAGGGCCCTTTCCAGTGATAGGACTGGGTTAGAATCTTGTCTCCAACATTTTCTAGGTGTGTGACCATGTTCATGTCACGTCTAAGTCTCTGATTCTCAGTTTCTTCCTCTATAAAATGAGGAGCACTGGACTAAATGATCTTTTAAGAGACCATCTGCTTGAAATTTGATGGTCTTATGCTCCTTACTGCACTACCTGTTTCTGGGGTATTGTGTGGCAAGTGTTTTATAAACACCAATGCACTATTATAAATAGTGGTATTATAAATAATGGTATAAGCTGGTGGTATTATTATTATTTTTTTTTGTATTTTTTTTTATTAATATTCATTTTTAACATGGTTACATGATTCATGCTCCTCCTTTCCCCTTCAACCCCCCCCCCCGCACCCCCCCTACCCATGCGCATTTCCACTAGTTTTGTCATGTGTCCTTGATCAAGACCAATTTCCAAATTGTTGGTAGTTGCATTGGTGTGGTAGTTTCGAGTCTACACCCTCAATCATGTCCACCCCGACCCATGCGTTCATGCA
>NC_058136.1:11174893-11216621 GCF_016433145.1 Gracilinanus agilis | reverse complement strand
TGGAAATGTCTCGATTCCACGTACCTTCCACGCTGTGCCCTGTTGTGGGGTTCCTCCGTTCGTCTGGACTTGTTTTTATGTCCCCTTGAGGAGTTTTGTATGTTTCGGTCAGGAGAGGTTAAGAGCTGCTTCTTACTCTGCCGCCATCTTAACCCGGAACCTGGTGGTATTATTATTAATGATCAAAGCTGAAGGGGAATAAGGCTTAGGCATATATAGTAGGGGAGAAGAAGGGTAGGAGCCTATGAGTAATAGAGAATATCATTTGGTAGATCTCTGAAAAATGGTATACCAGCATTTGAAATCCAGCATCACCAAGGTTGCTGGTGGCTTTGCTCAAAGAGACTTGAATGATCGTTGAGTGCCTCATGCACTTCATTTTTAACATCTAGAAAATACTCTGAAATGTACTGAGTTCCTGGGTTTCTATACCATCCATTTCCAGGAAAGTATGGGAACCAAGGAGATACAAACACGTAGTCTTGCTTTCCAGGACCATTGTTCTCACTTTCCCAATAGGAAGTATTCAGGGAGTGCATTGGTTTCCCTTTCTCCTGCAGCAGCTGTCCATTTGATGGGATGGTAAGCCAAAAGGGCAGAGTTGACATTTCTTTCCACCAGCTGCCTATAGTTGTATAACTCCTGTGGCAATACTCACAAGAATACTGTAATTAGGTTGATAGCATAAAAGTAAATCTGGCAAGGACAAGATGGATTGGAGGGGAAAAAACAAGTCTTTCCTGACTCCATCTTAGGTTAATAAGATTCCTTCTTATGGGCCTGACATAATGGCATATGCTCACTATCGGCTTGCCGATATAAACTGTATTAAAGGAAATGATAGAAAGAAGTTTGCAGCCTCTAGCTGCCCCTAAGCAGACAGAGCTACTGTCAAAATGTCCCTCAGACATAATCAGACCTGAAACCTAGGGACCTAGTTCAATACTTCTCTTGGAGCCCAGGGATCCACTCACTGGTTGTGTGTATGGTTGGAGAGGTGAGATTTGGGATGAGAAGATAGTTTGTGAGTTAAATAAGATCTCTAGACAAAGGATCCAAGTAGGAATGAGACTTGGCTTAAGCTTAGCTTGGTCTACCTGATATTTACTCCCAAAGAGTGTTTTTTCTACCCTGGGGTCAAGTACTAGGCATATTCCCAGGATTGGGATGAAACGTGGAGATCTAAGAAAGCTATAATTTCTTCTAGCTAAGTTCTATTTCCCACTTCTGCCAAAGTATTCTTTTCCCCTTCCAAACACTGTCACTTTTCATACTGTATTTCCTTCTAATTTATTTTCCAGTCATGGCATTTGGGGCTAGAGATAGATAATATTCCAAAACGTGCAGCCGGAGTAGCAAACAGTCCCGACATTTAGAATAATTCCATAGGATACTGCAAACACCTTGTCCTGTGCTTCTTCAGGGAACACATTTCCCCATTTTCTATGAGCCACTATGGAAGAAGGCCTTTCAAAACTGAACCCCCTCTAATTACTTGAGAAGTATGATGATTAGTAGCAGAGTGGTATAAATTACATCACCCTGAAGAAAGGTAGGTTAATGGAAAAAGAAGCCAGATTCCAGCAGTTTAATATTTAACTGAAGTGCAGGTTAAGAGGAAATTAATGCCTAAGGTAGATACTTGTTTTGGAGCAGAAATATTATAATAGGGCTGATTGATTTCTTGAAATCTTCAGCAAATGTCTTCATTTTTGTATGTTGAAAACATGAATTATATAACACCTGCTCCTGCAAAACTATCCACTTGCCTATGCAAGAGAATAATGTCATTCCATTGGAAGTTGATAGAGAAGGCACATAACATTATTTTGACCTACTAAATTACATACTAGCTCAATGTCTTTGGAGATTCAAGTAGTGAAACCTTTGCCAAAGGCCCACTGGCTCTGCTTCTCCTCTACAGGAATCACACGTAGACAATAGTGCTTGTGAGAGATGCATAGAACTTTGATTCCAGATGAGTACATAATCAAAAGGAAACTCTTAGAATTATTGTGCCCTTATTCATTAAGAACAACGAAAAAGAATTAGCACATCAGACTAGATCTATAGTCCATTAAACTCAATTCTCTGTTTCGGATTGGTTTTTAGTTGTGCATGGCTACTCTACATGACATCATCCTCAGAAAGTTGAGGTTGTGCCCCAAGCACAATTCACTTATTCATGAAACATATATTAAGAACCTAGTTTGGGGATGGAGGCCTGAGGAAGATACTAAGAATAGATAAGATGATACCTGCCCTCACAGAGTTTACATTCTAGTAACGACCTAAACGGTATGGCAGAGATTCTGAAATAATGGGAATGATGAACTTGGAGTTAAGAGACCTGATTTTGGAGCATACACTCTGCCACTTACTAGCTGTGTGACCTTGGGCAAGTAACTTCTCATCTCTGAGCCTAAAGATCTTTATCTATAATCTGGGGGCCACTATCCCCACAGCACCTCTCTCCCAGGGTTGTTGAGAGAATCAAGTGCAATAATATATACAAAGCACTTTGTAGCCTAACTGCAGACTTTTATAGAAATATTCTTTCTAATAGGTAATGTAATAGATATTAGTATTCGTCTGTGAATTTCTCTAAGGCCTTTTGAATCTTTTTATACTCTCAACTCATGCAGCCTCTTAGGGGAATTGCAATCCAGTGTTCACATTAGCTATGCAGACAAACTTTGTTATAATAAGAGTGAAGCCAAACTTTCTTATGTGTTTCGCAAGAGTCACTGGTAAATTGAGAAACTAATCATCTTTGTACCTTCCAAACAGGATTTTCCTGATAGGTTCCTCTTTGAACCTTTTCTTTAATTATTTGAGACGTTTGATAACATATCTTGATGCCTCCTAGGGAGTGTTTTAAAGGCAAGTAGAAACTTTAGAATCCTCGTCTACTCTTCTGGATTCTAAGGCTAGTCTTTCTTTCTTTTCCTTTTTTTAAACCCTTGCTTTCCATCTCAGAATTGATAATACATATTGGTTCTAAGACCGAAGAGTGGGAAGGGCTAGGTAATGGGGGTTAAGTGACTTGCCCAGGAACTGTAAAAGATGGGGCACCAGGGATGTTAAAATATGACCTAAATGGTTTGTGGGTACACACACTGGGTTGAAGGAGAGACAGGACCAACTGGGATAGGGAGACCAGGGTTCACTACTAAGCTGGTAACTGTCAAGAATGGCAGTTGGCCAACGGTCACCCAGCTCACCACTAGGCCAGGGTCTATTGAACCAGCAGGCAAGGTAAAAGGTTTTAACAGTTTAATTGTGAATAACTAAAGATGGGATAGGGGATTCTGTACTTGAAAACCTAAAGGGCAAATCACAGGGCAAGGGGAGGACTTGACTACTCTAATCTAATTGACCTAAGCCAGGCAGGGCCCAAAGGAGCAGTACTGGAGTCACTAGGAAGGCTGCTGCTTCAAACCTGGTTCCAACCAGGTTTGGCCAGCACAGCTAAAGGGCCTGAGGGTGGCTTTGAGGGTTCTCACGGTAATCCAAAGATGATCACAGGATGCCAAGAGCCAAGGTGATCCAAGGTACCCAGGTAGAGAGAGTGAGCTTGAGATGCTGTCCACCAGATCCCAAATCCCTTCTCCACTTGGTGCAGCTCTGCAGGTCTTGTCCCCTTGCTGAAAGCCTCCGCCACTCAGGATCCCGGGGAATCAGGATACAGGGTGTCTTTAACTCTGAGATCTGCCAGGGCTAGCAACAGTTTGTGCCAACCACTAATGGAGTCTCTCCCAGAGCACAAGCCCACTTCCTGCTCCTTCATTCCATTTTGGAATCCTCCAGCCCTTCCTGCCAGGTCCAACACTATTGCTAAATAAATTACTAAATAAACCCTCACAACAGCATCTGAGGTCAAATTTGAACTCAGGACCCCCTCTCTCTAGTCCTGGCTCACCATCCACTGAGCCACCTGCCCTCACTAGTTTTTCTAAAGCAAGGCAGATGGTTGGTACATTGGATAGAGTGCTGGACTTGGAGTCATGAAGACCTGAGTTCCAATCTGGCCTTGGACTCTTACTAGCAGTGTGACTCTAGACAAGTCACTTAACCTCTGCATGCCTCAGTTTCTACAATTGTGAAATAAGAATAATAATAGCATCTACCTCCCAGGGTTGTTGTGATGATCACATGAGATACATTTGTAAAGCACTTTACAAAACTTGAAATGTAATATAAATGCTAGTTATTTTTGTTATTAGTATTAGTATTAGTGGTAGTGGTAATAGGAGGAAGAGGAGGAAGAAGAGAAGTTGTAAAGCAGTAGTTCCCAAACTTTTTTGGCCTCCCGCCCCCTTTCCAGAAAAAATTACTTAGCCCCCTGGAAATTAATTTTTTTTAATTTTAACAGCAATGAATAGGAAAGATAAATGTACCTGTGGCCATCACCACCTCCCTGGATCACTGCAGTACCCACCAGGGGGTGATGGCGCCCACTTTGGGAATCACTGTTGTATAACTTTATAATTATTGCCCAAATTTCCATGTCCCAGCAAGTTTTTTCCCTCTGCTTCCTCCTCTAGAGGAGGTGTTTTGCACTGAGTACCAGGGACAGGGTTTCACTGATGCACCTTCCTTGTTCGATTTCAACTTGATTTGACTAGAGAGAAGAAATCCTGTTGATTCTCTCAAGGAATAAGCATTGTGGATAGGCTTCTGTGATTTTGCTTGGTGAAGCATTGCTTTTTTCCTACTTGAAGTAATGAGACCCTTTATACACACTGCCAAACATGACATTAAATGGCAGACCCATAATGCCACTCTGATTTAGGTCCCTGGAAAAGTGAGGAGCTTCTGTTCCTTGCCGCTCCTCTCCCCTACCCCCCCCCACCAATTCCCACCATGCATCATGATTTATATTAAGCAATGCTAGACAAGAAACCCAAGGCTTTTCAACATCTATGGCAAGCAGAGGTAGTTCTGGTACAGTGTTGATTATGCATTTGCAAATTCTAGATAGAGATGAATATATAAATACCCAAAGAACAGAGTACAGCGAACATTGGAAATGCACACCTGGAGTAGGAATCTATGGATTTGCTTGTATTTATGTATACAGAATTTGCAATTTCACCAGCTCTGAAGACATTCCTTAGAGCATTTAACTCAGCTTATAAAATCTTAGTCAATTAGAAATATGCCTAATTACATTTTTCATATTCTTTTAAAATAGTTTATGGTTATTGCTCCTTTAATATGTATGTGTGTGGAGGAGGGGGCGAGGTACACTTTCCTTGTTGTTAAGAATTGTAATTAATGATTTTCACTACCATCTCAGTGTTTTTTTTTTTTCAGTTCCAATTCATTCCAGCAACACGCCATGGCTTCCCACTGGCTGCTGGTCCCCTTAGGCCAGGAATGCACTCTTTTCTCACCTACCCCTTTCAGAATACTCTTCTTTCTTGAAGATTCAAGGCAGGAGGCTACCTCCTGACTGTCTTCCCCTGCTTCCCGCCTTCCTCTCCAAATCCTCTCTAAGTCCTTAGTCTTCCTCCCTCCTCTAACTCCATGAGTCTCGTTTTGTATTATGCTTATCTAGGTACTCAGTGGACCTTTCTCCACCCCATCCCCAATAGAATATATGCTCCTCCAGGACAGGATTCTTTGGGGTTGCGTTTTTGTCTTTGTACTTCCAGTGCGGTGGCTGACGGAGAGCCTGGCATATAATGGATACTTGATAAATGAGTGCTGAGTAGACGATGATGATGATATGAACTGAACTGAATTGATTGAATGATATGACTGTACACCTAACAACTTAAGCCAAGCTCATTTATTCATGGTGTTTATTTGGATGGAATCTGGCCTGCCAATGCACAGCTGCTGAATAGTGTGGGCTTTCGCCTTTGGAGTCTATTTGAAAAGTTTCAGTTCATAGATCACAGAAAGTTAAAACTAGAAAACACATTAGAGATCATTTGGTTCTACCTTCCCCCCATTTTATACACAGGGAAACTGATATAAGGGCAGAGGTATGGCCAAAGGCACACCATGACGATAGGGCAGAGCTGGGACTAGGAGCCAAATCTTAGCCCAGGTTCCTTCCCTAAATTCCCGAACTTTACCCCAATAAGTGGCTACTTTCCAGTGTCTAGAATTGCCTTCCCCAGAGCCAGACAAACACCCCAAAATGCTGATGGATTTCCAGTAAGGCAGGTGACGCTTCAAATATCAGTAGTCACAAGGAAATGGCCTTGCTACAAGGTGTGGAAAAGCCATCATCCTCATTGCTGTCACAGTTGGTCCAACAGGCTCATGCCAGCCATGCAGAAGGAGGGTGATGTCAGCCCCGAGGCCTAAAGATATAATATTTGAGCTTGTTCTAATTATCTAGTTCAGCATTTGGGATGTTTTCAAATACTTGATCCAGTAAAAGAAAGTTGTATTTAAGTCAGGATCAGGGTGAACTGAAACCATGATTTAAATGCCCTAGGGAATTCCACACCTTGGTTTCTTCATCTACGAAATGGGGTGATAGGGAGAGTAGTGAACTACTCAAAATCTAATGGTTTTTCCAATTTGAAGGTTCCGTGAGTCACTGATATACTCAGATCCATCAACATAACAGCTGCATGCAGGGATTTTTTTCATGCATAATCTTTTTCCAAGGGAAATAACCAGCATACCTAAGGTTCTCTGTTTACTTTAGGACTGAGGCACATCTGGCTCGAGGAAGGTGGAGTATATTTAGGACCAAGCTTGCCCATAGGTATAATAGGTGTCCTGATTTCTCAGTATCACAGAAATTTTGGGGTGAATGGGTCTCCTGGTCCAGTACTCACCTGAAAAACATCCCCCTCCTGTAACATCCCAACTAAGAAGTCAGCCAGCTTTCATTGCAAGACTTTAGAAATGGGAAGCTACAGCCTCCTGATGAAGCCTCTTCTAATTTTGGAAATCTCTAACCATCAGAAAAAAATGTTCCTTACCTAGAATTGAATTTTCTTCTCTATAACTTCCACCACTTGCTCCTAGTTCTGGCCCCTGAGGTCAAACTTCAAAGTCTAGTCCCTCTTCCATATGAGAATCCTTCAAAGGTTTGAAGCCAGCTGGAATTCCCCTCCCACAATCTTTTCTTCCTCAAGCTATCAGGTATGATCTTGAGGCTCTTCACCATCCTGGTTCCTCCCTTCTGAACACTCTCTAGTATATCTATGTATTTCCTAAACTACAGAGTGTCCCAGGGATGCTTTGATAATAACAATAACTTTTTAAAAACAATGTTTCCATTTCATTTTTTCTCAATTAAAATAAAATAGATTTTTATGTTTGTTTTTTTATAATTTTTCAGTTTCAAAATTCTTCCCCTTCCTTCCCTCCCACCTCCTTGAGGAGGCAAGCACTTTAATATAAATTATACGCATTTGTTGTTGTTTTGGTTATTTGTTTTCAGTCTTATCTGACTCTTCATGACCCTGTTTGGGGGTTTTCTTGGCAAAGATACTCCAGTATCCAGTATCCGGTAGTTTGCCATTTCCTTCTCCAGCTTATTTTACATATGAGGAAACTGAGGCATGCAGGATTAAGTGACTTTCCCGGAGTTACATACCTAGTAAATGTCCGATGCCAGATACGAGTTCAAGAAGAGGAATCTTCAAGACTCCAGACCTGACACTCTATTCATTGTGCCCCTCGGTTATACATGCAAAACATTTTCATATTTGCCAATAGTAACAACTTTTAAATGATGCTTACTGTGTATGAATGGCTCTGTGCTAAGCATTTGATAAATACTATCTCATTTGATCCTCACAATAACCTTGGGAGTGCTATTATTATGCCCATTTTATAGATGAGGAAACTGAGGCAAACAGAGTTTAAATAACTTTCCCAAGATCACACAGACGGTAAATGTCTGATGCTGTATTTGAACCCAGGCCCTGTATTCTATCTACTGTGCTAGTACCAGAAAGGTGAAATTGATTGCTATTATCCCCCATTTTATTGATGTGGGAACTAAGGATAAGCTACTTATGGTAACTCAACTAGAACACCGTAATGCCTCAGGATAAATCCATTTTTAAAATTTTTATTCTTTGACAAGAGGAAAGCAGGGAGAGGCCTGTTGGGATGTGGGGATTTCAGAGAAAAGGAAAAGGGCACAAAAAGGTAAAGTGTGTCACTAAAGCAAATTTCATCTACTTCCTAGCTGGGCCCAGAACTAGCTCTGGGCACATCCTTAGTCTTTTACACATTCCTAAAGTGTGCCTGGGGCTAGGATATGGAGATATGCACTTCTGAGAAGACAGTTATACCGTCATTTCTACCCCTTTCTCTCCCCTCTCC
This sequence comes from Gracilinanus agilis, assembly GCF_016433145.1. Classification (NCBI taxonomy): domain Eukaryota; kingdom Metazoa; phylum Chordata; class Mammalia; order Didelphimorphia; family Didelphidae; genus Gracilinanus; species Gracilinanus agilis. The sequence goes on along the minus strand of NC_058136.1, from coordinate 11,208,311 downwards.
TGCCCTCCCCCTGTGTTGGCAAGACAACAGGATTAGGACAAATTGGGCCCACAGTTGCCTGATCAAACTCATCTCAACTCTGGAAAGCATATGAAGCCCTGTGGAGGCTTAATCCAGAGTCCCAAATCGAGACAGAGATCACATAGAGTAGGTTTCAAGGAAATAAAAGGGAACTCCTTGAAAATCTCAAGTATTATTTCAGCTCCAGAAAATTCAAAATAGATTCTACCTATTTAGCTCTTAATATATTTCTGTTCAAAAACACCATGGTAGGACTGTGCTTCTTTAGCTACCCTGTGGGGTGCACAGCCCCTCATTTAATTCTCTTCCACAACAAGAATCTTTGTCCTGGGGAGTTCTATGCACACCCTGTAATTTGTGCATTCCCCACTGAAGAAAGTGCTGCAAGAGTGTCAAACTCTCTCTGGATATCAGTGAGTCGTTGACCCTTTACCTGTCAGCTGTCTCTTTCTGGGGGACAGTCCTGATATGTTGTCAAGTGACCCATTGATTTACAGATTTAGCCACCCCAAATTCAGTTCTCCAGGCCCTATCCATAGATACGTCCCACTTCCTTCCTGAATTTGCTATATTTCAGTGAGCCTTGGTCATGTGTCCTTAATCTGATACAATCAGCTTTCTGTGGAGAGAGAGAAACCTACTGGGATATTACATACAGTTGTTGTGGTCCTTGGTGTTTCTGTCTTAACAGAGAATGGAAGGAAATAAATACTTCATAATCATGATCAAACATTGCATAATAAAAAACATCTACCACTTTCCCAGACACTGGAAATCTCCCAGACAGTAGAGAAGCTGCCTTGAACCCAGGACTTGGAGGAAATCAATAATCTGAACTTGTTTAGTTCCCTACAGCTAGATCTCCAGAAAATGAGCAGATGAATTCCTATTGGACCCATGTTTCTAGTAGGACAAGTCATCAGATTAGGAGGTAGTAACACTGGGCTTTGGACTTATGACACAGAGAATGGATCCAGAGTCTGACTGAACTCTAGAGAAAGTAGAAGCTCCCAAGAGAGGTGCTGTTTTTTAATTAATAGAACTGGAGTTGGAAGGGACATCAAGACTATATTATCCATCCTCCTTGTTTTTTTATTTAATTTAATTTTTAATTTTAATTTTTTAAAACTCTTACCTTCCGTCTTAGAATCAATACTGTATATCGATTCTAAGTCTGAAGAGCAGTAAGGTGTAGGCAACAGGAATAAAGTGACTTGACCAGGGTCATACTGCTAGGAAGTGTCTGAGGCCAGATTTGAATCAGGGCTCTAGGCCTGGCTCTCAATCCACTGAGCTACTCCGATGCTCCCTTCTTGTATTTTAGAGGAATAAACTGAAATCCTGGGAAGCTATTAAATGATTTGTCCAAGGTCATAAGGTGATCTTTTTTTCTTTTCTTTTCTTTTCTTTATTAAGTTTATACATTTCAAAGAAGGTGCCTATCTGCACTGGTAGAAGGAATTATTCAGTAGATGCTCTCTACAACAATTAAACTACTGATCTACCTTAAATATATTGTTGTTGTTATTCAGTCATTTCACTCATGTCTGACTCTTCAGGACTCCATTTAGGGTTTTCTTATTGTAATGGTTTGCCATTTCCTTCTCCAGCTCATTCTACATATGAAAAAACAGGCAAACAAGATAAAGTGACTTGCCCAGGTTTAAGTTTCTAAAGCCACATTTGAACTCAGATCTTTCTGATTCCAAGCCCAGCTCTCTATCTACTAAACATCCTAGCTGCCTCACCCCATTTTGTAAAGTAATGTGTGGAATTTATTATATACTTTTTTTTAAATTCAAAGATATTTTATTCTCCCAATTACACATAATAACAATTTTCAACACACGTTTTCCAAAATTATAAGATCCAAAATGTTTTCTTAACTTCTTTCCCTCCCCCCTTTCTTGGAGATAGTAAGCAATTTGATTTGGATTATACATACGTTATCATGCAAAACATACTACCATATTGCTCATTGTTGTAAGAGAATACTCATATAAAGCTGAATCCCCCCAAAAAAGCCACAAATAAATTAACAGGAAAGATAGTATGCTTTGATCTGCATCTAAATCCCACAATTCTTTCTCTGGAGGTGGACAGTATTCTTAGTAACAAGTCCTTTAGAACTGTCCCAAGTCATTATATTGCTGAGAGTAGCTAAGTCTTTCATAGTTGATCATCTTAACAAGATTGCTTTTACTGTATACAATGCTCTCCTGGTTCTGCTTATTTCACTCTGCATCAGTTCATGTAGAACTTTCCAGTTTTTTTCTAAAAAACATCCTTCTTACCATTTCTTAGAACACAATAGTATTCCACTAACAACATATACCACAATTTGTTAAGCCATTCCATAATTGCTGACCCCTCAATTTCCAACTCTTTGACATCATAAAAAGAGTTGCTATAAATAATTTTGTACAAGTAGGTCCTTTCCCCTTTCCTATGATCTCTTTGGGATACAGACTTGGAAGTGGTATTACAGGATCAGAATTTTATAGCCCTTTGAGCATAGTTCCAAATTGCCATCTAGAGTGGATGAATCAATTTACAACTCCACCAACAAAGCACTAGTGTCCCAATTTTGTCATATCCCTTTCAACATTTGTCACTTTATTTTACTGTCAATTATATACTTTTAAAAGTAAACTGTATGAAAGCATCAGTAAGCATGAGAGGTGGGATTTGAACCCCAATCTTCTGACTCAAAAGTGAGTTCTTTTTTTTTACTATACCTTATTATGGTTGTCTTGCCACTCGCAGGAAACTCCAATCCCCAAATGATCCTAGCTAGTCCATCACAGAGCAGAGAAAATGCACTTAGTAGCTGACAAATAAAATCCTCTCATCATCATTATGCTATCTTCTCTTTGACCTTCGCCATTGGACCTATCAATTTCTGTTGCTATATCAATTCATCCTTCACTACCAGACTCAAAGCCTATGCCACTCCCTAGAAAAAGGAGAGGAAGCTATGGAGTGGGCGGTAATATATCACAAACTAGTCAGGCTTTAAAGAAGAGAGAGATTTCAGTATATTTTGTTATATTTGTGTAGAATAAGGTGGCAAAGCTATAACTGAGAATACTTTGACCTGGAGAAAAAGCATCTGTTGGGGTAGGATGGCACAGAGGTATAGTTAAACCCCAGATGTAGTCATTCTCACAGAGAGAGCTGCCTATCCTCACTGGAGGGGAAAGGAGGACCCACGAGAGGCACTACTGCAACACTATACTTAGAAGGGAGGAATGTTTGAGTTGCTTGATTTGAAAGGCCAGTAGAGAGCCATGAACTGAAGTGTAGAGATGTAGACACCATAGGAAGGGCTTCTGCTAGAGAAAAACACACACACACATACAGAGAACACAAGACATACACATCCCTCCCAGATGTCAGCATCCTGGAGCAAAGCCCTACTCATCTACTCATCCAGGGCTACTTACAACGCCGTGGAGATGGATCCTAAAAATGAGCTGAGTCTAATTGCAGTACAGGCATGCGTGTTTGTGTGTGTGTGTGTGTGTGTGTGTGTGTGTGTGCATGCATGTGTATGCATGTATACTTTTCCAAATGCATTCCAGAAAAGCAATGTCTCTTTTCCCCCTCAGTAAAGCAAATCATTGTAGGGCAAGTGGCATTTCAATTACGCAGTATAATTAAAAAAACAGCATCAGCTATGTACAGCTGAGATGGAGCCCCAGGCCCACTCTGGTGTCACATACTCCTAGTTTCCTGCTTTTGTAGTGACCGCTCAATGAATGGAAACTCCCTTTGGAGATGTGTTCTCATTGTCTTTCTGCATTCTCCCGTTCACATTTTGGGTGTGTGTGTGGTGTTTCGCCTTTCGAGATTCGAGGTAGTCTCTTTCATCTTTTTGTCATATCTTCCTAAGTAGAGGAAAAATTGGAGCAGACAGCTTTAATAACTTTACATACAGTAAGGAAACTAGGCGCAGGCAGAATATAAAAAAAGCAATCGAATATTCAGCACTTAAAGTGCCTAGAGCTTGAAAATGACTAAGGTGTTATAGCTTAATAATATCTTTTTGGAATCACCAAAAAAACAGAGGAAATGCACCTGGTGATTTGTGGGCCTATGGATTGCCCTTCGGAGGATAATCTGCTCTGTGTTCATTATTTTATGCAGGAGCAAGAGCAGGTTTAAATTAGCATTTGTAGATTATTGAAATCCTAATTTACAGGAAGTGAGATCAGTAATTAAAACCAGTTGTCTCTGCTACTGAAATGTTGCTGGAACTTTCTTGGGCTGTTCAAGCCTAAGGATTAAATAAGAAGGAAAATTCCATTTGCAGTCATGGCCTGGCTCCATCTGAATTGTACAAAGACCACCGAGCTCCTTGAACGAGAGGATGTTGAACAGAGAGGAGTGAAGACTTGGGAAGTATATGATAACGGGGCTGTCACAAAAGAGGAATCAGTCTTATTCTGCTTGGCTCTAGAAAGCAGAATGAGGAATGATGGATGGGTCAAAGGGGCAAAGAGGGGATTTAGGTTCAATGTCAAGAAACCACTTCCTAACAATGAGAGCTGTCCCAAAGTAGAATGAGCTACCTTGAGAGGGTTCTCTCTTGTTGGAGGCTATATCCATGGAAGTGTGGATGCACACTTATTAGGAGATATTCTTTTCAGGTATAGGTTGCACTCAATGGATGCTAAGGTCCTTTCCAATCTGATATTCTGTGATCCTATCAGTCCAAGGGATCCTACTGCTCCTTGAGGAAAGGCATGATGTATTCATCTCTGCTTATACACCCATTTCCCATCATTGAATATAAAATTCTGGGCATATCAATACATTTTTCCAAGATGAATGAATGAATGAATGAATGAATGAAAAAAATCATTCATTCAATTCTACTTACAAAATCCTGGGCTAAGTGTCCGGGGTACAAGTAGGAAATTGGATACTGGGCCTACTCTGAAGAAACTCACATTCTACAGGGGGAACAAGCACAGAGGAGGATCCTGCTGCAAGTCAGTCGGAAAGGGCTCACAGTCCTTGAGGTGCAGCAGCAAAGGGAATGGTAACGCATCTTCCACAGGCTTCTTTTTCACAGTTCAACATTTCTGAAAGGACCTTGATGGTCCTTTCTAGCTTGAAATCTATGACTTTATGATCCCACGTTCCTTCCGTCTCCTACCTTATGCAAGACTTCCACTTTAGGTTTAGATAAGTTACTGCAATGGAATCTGCTTCTTTTCACTAGAAGCCCAGTTTGGTTGACAAATGAGGAAGAACCTGAAGTCCAGGAGCAACCTGACCCTTGAATCCAAATGCGTTTTTGTGGGTAAAGAGTATATATGGGGGAGGGCAGCTGGGTAGCTCAATGGATTGAGAGCCAGGCCTAGAGATGGGAGGTTGCGGGTTCAAATCTGGCCTCAGACACTTCCTAGCTGTGTGACCCTGGGCAAGTCACTTGACCCCCATTGCCTGCCCTTACCACTCTTCTGCCTTGGATCCAATACATAGTATTGACTCCAAGATGGAAGGTAAGGGTTTTAAAAAAATAAAAGAGTACATATGGGCCACCTGCTTTTGGTGGCATATTGACACACTGGGAAATATGGCCTCAACATAAATGCCCCAGGACATCATTTGTCCAGTTCTGACCTTTATTACTCTCCCCAAACTATCCAGAATCAGAGCCTCCCCTGGCATACCAGATCTGCTCCAGTCACGTCCTCTGAAATCCCTCTAGAAACGATGTCCTTTCTCCTCATTATCCAGTGTTCATCTCTCTCATCATCTTTTTCTTGTCTTCCGAGTGGTGATGGGAAAAAAATGATTGCTTAGAGATTAGAAACTGGAGCTTGAGTCTTGGCTTTGTCAGTAAATGGTATCATAATCTCAGACTAACCTCACCCCCCAAGGTCCAAGGTGGCTATTCCTTTGTTCCTCTGGAGTTAATTGTCTGTTTACGGTCAGGTTCATTTGAGGTCTAGTGGAAATGACATTCAGTTCGGGGTAAGAGGACCTATGCTGAAATCTTTTTTCTACCATTTGATGGTCAGGTAACCTTGGGAAAATGAATTAACTTGTATTTGCCTCAGTTTCCTCCTCTGTGAAATAAGGATAACATTATCTTCATAGTCTAGTGCGAGGGTTAAATAAGGGAATGTTTGTAAAGTGCTTTGCAAATGTTAAAGACTGAAGAACATCAGCCTATTAGGAGAGTGTGCCTCTGTTGACACTTGTAGTTGAAACTTAATGACTTGTTTAAATCACTAGTGGCTACTTTCTTCAGGAGGTTCTGTTAGTATGGCATTATTTGAAGAGTCAGCAATCTGTCCTCCACTCAGCTGCCAAAGTGACTTTCCTAAACCCCAGGTCTGACCACATCACCTCACCCCTCACCCTGACTCCCGCAATTTAGTAAATTCCTGTTACCTCTAGGCTCAAATGTAAAGTCTGTCATTTTGATATCTGAAACTCTTCACAGTCCCACTCATCCCTGCTTCATGGAACCGTCTTCTTTTGCTCTCTTCCTCTCCGCATGCTCTACCATCCAGCCACATCAGCCTACTTGCACATAGAAACTCCACCTCCCATCTCTGTGCCTTTGAACTGTCATCCCTAGAATTCTCTTCCTCTTCATCCCCACCCTTTTGTTTCCCTGAATTTCCTCAACACTCAGACCAAATGCCACCATCTGCAAGAGTCCCTTTCTGGCTACTGTCCCAATTCCCTACTCCACTTAGCAGAACCTTTCCCTCTAAAAAAGAAGGTTTTGTCCCCTTGATCATCTGGACCCTTCTATGGCCTATGGACCCTTCTCAAAATCATGCTTGTTGCCTCTACTCATAATTGACAAAACAAGAGAGAAAATGAACTTAGAGGTTAGTGAAAATAAAGAGGTATATGGGTTTTCCCCCTTCCAAGTTCACGTATCCCCTGAAATCTTTCCTTGAACGTCTTGGACTCTGGGTTAAGAATGTCCACTCTAAGGTTGTCTTCTATCTACTCTGTATATATTGTGTGTGTATGGATCTGTACACATGTTGTTGCCACCATTAGAATGCAAGCTTCTTGAGAGCAAGGTCTATTTTTTTGCCTTTCTTTACATCCCCAGCATTTAGTACAGAGCCTGAAACATTGTAGGCCCTTAAAAATGCATTTGGGCTCACTGACAAAATGATCATGTGATCTTACATTGTGAAATTTAAGGATAATTGATGGGACTTTGAAGAGCATTTGGACATGCTAACTCCTCAATGGAACAGCAGCCATCATCAAAAGACATGCCTTTAGGTGAAGAAGAGACCATTGATCAGAATTAGCCAACCTGTGGCTCCTTTACAAATATACGTAGAGTTGGACCTTGGAGGCCAACATGCCATCCGCCTATATTGGGAGGTTATGTCAGGAGATAAAGCCCCTTGAAATGGTCCCCTTCTGGATGTTCTATTTTACAGGGAGTCTCCAGTGAATGGGTATATTTATAATCATAAAGCTTTAGCTGTCTGAATCAATATTCCCTTGTGTCCACGAGCAGTTCATTTTCCTCTCTGAATTGCTTCCTGATCCTAAGCTTTGGACTGGATGAAAGTCTAGGCTTCTAGATAAAATCAGAACATGATGGGTTGTTAAATATGTACGGCTGCTGGCCTTCAAAAGTTGCTTCCTAAATCTCCCTGCATATGTTTAAAGTTGTTAGACGTTAGGGATCTGGATGTGGTTTATACCCTTGGAAGGAAGCACCAGTCAGCCCATTTGCACAGTTTCAATCCCAAACATCACAACAGAGAACGAAATAAATATAATTTATATGTTTATGCTCATTAGTCTGTTACATCATTTAAACTTGAGAATTCAATTAAGAACACTCTCAGAATGATTTAATTGGAACTAGGTTTTTCAGCTTGCATTTTCTTGAAAAATCAGATCATTTCTGAATATATATCAAATAACATCATTTTATATGATATTTTCCAAGTACATATTTCAAGTAAACACCCCTCTGTGGTAATATAAAATGCCATAAATCATATTTCTGAAAGTTACATGCACAATATATCATTAAATATGGGCACACAAATAAGTAAAGTGCATGGTTTATTTATGTAATTATTCAGGAAATTCAACATTGGTTTCTAGTGCAATAAAAAAACCAGGATGGTGCCAGAGGATATAAAGGCCGCTGCCTGCTCTGTGAGGAGGACTGCTTTCATCTGGAAGCAGCCATAATTTAAGAAGCAAACGTAGAATCTCTTCATTCAACTGCTAGTTAAGATTTTTTTTTTCTGTTGCCGATTGTCGACTTTGTTTTGTTTTTAGAGAGTTACCCTGTACAAAGAATAAATCTACTTAATCCTCCTTCCTTCCTCTTTACACTTGCTTTCCCCTCCTCTTCCCCTCCCCTTTCCTTTCCTTTCCCTTCCCTTCCATTCCATTCCATTCCATATTCCCCTCTATCTTCCTTTCCTTTCTCTTCTCCCTTCCCATTTCTTCCATTTTACTTTCCATCTTCACTCCCTTCCTTTTCCAAGTTTCCTTATGTAACCTTCCCTTCCCTTCCCTTGCTTTCCTTTCTCTTATCTCCCCCTTTGTTTTCATTCTTGTTGTGGATTTTTTCCCCTGGCTTAGTCTTTCTCTTTTAAACAGTCTACGCCCTGGTCACACTCCCTCTTCCTAGCTAGTATTCCCTTCTTCAACCCCACACATCTCTGAAATCAACCATACTTGGAAGCTTTTGTTCTAAGTTAGAACCTTCCAGCTTCCTAACTGATTAGTGTCCCCTTATAAAATAAATGAAAGGACCTAGATGAGGGCAATCCCTGCGTTACCCCGAAGCAAAAAATGAGGAGGAACCCAGGAGTCTCATTCTGAGTTTGGAGTAATGAGACACACACCTTCCATGATGAAAGCAGTCCTCCTCACAGAGCAGGCATCTTTCCCCCTTCCTTGTCCGGAAAGCTAACCAGCAGGAGGCTCCCTGGCAACATTCTTGGTTTTCTCCCTTCCCTGCCATGCTTCAGAGGTGTCAGCTGCAGGGCAGGTGTAGCTAGTCAGAGGGGAGCTATGGCATCCATTTCTTCATGCCCCTGCCTCACTTTTCATGCGCTCTTGGGTGTCTCCATTTAAACTCTATGACCTACCTATAAATGGGCCAGTTGGTTTTGGCATTGCCTGGCCCATCTGATTCTTCAGCAGAGCCCCTTTAGTTCCAGCAAGAGGCTCCAACGCTTCCCTACCACTTCTCCTCTTTTCCATCCCCACCTCCCTCACCCTAAATGGCACAAGCAGGGTTATGGCTTTGGATTTTGTAATTAGACCTGGTGTTAGAAAATAAAGGATGGCTCAGGGACTTGGAAGCTGGATCTCTCCATATTTGTTGATTAAAATGGAGCCCATATCAGGAGAACTGGGAAAAACGCACTATTTCAAGTAGCTTTGAGATAAACGACTGTTTGACCCTCTTTACTCGGGATAAATGGACTTTGAATGAAAGAATGTGGCTCCCTTCTTTATATGGCTCAACAGAAATGCCAAGAGCTAACTGGGCACAGACTCCTCAGCTGCTCTTTGGATAAAACCTAATCAGCATTTAGAAATCACATCAAAAGCTGACAGACACAACTAGTAAGCTTAATTACTGTGCTCTGCCTGGTTTGGAACTACAGGACTGAGCTACTCACCGGACCCAGTTTGTAAGGAATGTGTTCAGGGACAAGAATATGAATAACTCTTTTGGAGTTCTTAATGGCTCACAAACTACCCTCTGACTCTGGTGTGTTGGGAAGTACCAACTGAGTCAAGGAGAAATGAAATGTCTTGCCAGGCACATAGCTCAGGAGTGCTCAAGCCAGACTCATACCTAGATACCAGACAAAAGATCAATGCTCTGGGCTGATGGGGATATTGTTGGGGATGTAGACACTAAACGATAACTCTAGTCCAACTACCAATAATATGGAACTAGGTCTTAATCAATGATACATGTAAAACCCAGTGGATTGTGCATCAGCTAAGGGGGGGGGGTCGGGGTGTTTGGGGAAGGGGGAAAGAACATGAAATATGTAACTATGGGAAAATATTCAAAATTAAAAATAAATAAAATCCATTACATGAAAAAAATTTTATTATATATTTTTTCTTGATTGCATATCAATAATATTTTAATAATTATTTTCTGACATTCTGCGATCCATGTTCTCTTCCTCCCTCCCTTCCACCCTTTCTGAGATTGCAAGTAATATGATATAGGTTATACGTGTGCTATTATGCACTACACATTTCCATGTTTCTCATGTTGTAAAAGAAGACACATATTGCTTATACTAGAAAAGAACTCATGAAAAAATAAAGTGAAGAATGGTATGCTTCACTCTGCATTCAGACTCCATCAGTTCCTTCTATGGCAGTAGATAGTCTTTTTCACCATGAGTTCCTTGGAGTTGTCTTAGATCCTTGCATTGCTAATAGTAGTTAAGTCATTCACAATTGATCATTATACTTTATTGCTTTTACTGTGTAAAATGTTCTTCTGGTTCTGATGACTTCACTTTTCATCAGTTCATATATGCCTTTGGGATTTTTTGTGATCATTCTGATCATCATTTCTTATGGCACAATAGTTCAATGCTTTCTTTTTTTGTAAAGGCATTTTTAACCAATTACATGTAATAACAATTTTCCACAAAAGGTTTCTGAAGTCATATGATCCAAATTGTCTCCCTCCTTCCCTTCTCTGTACCTTCCTGGGGCTGGTAAGTAATTTGATTTGGGTTTTACATGTAAAACATATTTCCATATTATTCATTTTTGTAAGAGAATATTCACATAAAACCAAAACCCCAAAACATATACCCAAATAAACTAAAGTGAAAGAGTGTATGCTTTGATCTGCATTGTGATTCCAAGAGTTCTTTCACTAGAGGTGGATTGTATTCTTCAACAGGAGTCCCTCAGAATTGCCCTGGATCATTATATTGCTGAGAGTTGTTCAGGACTCTTTCAGAGATGGTGTTTGGGTGGTTCTCCAGGTAAGAGAGGTATTTTGATTGTTTATTTTATGCTGCTTTCAGTACCCTCAACTGAGATCAGATGTGATATGGCTTTGTGTTCAGTGGTATTTTGATCAGATTATAAATGATTATTGTAAGTGGTAAGGCTCCAGTCATCATAATATAGTTTTTCCGAATCAATGGTCAAACAGAAGGGTGGTGCAAAACACTACTGGTAGACAGGCAAGTCTGAGAGAGAGGGAAGAACATTAGTCTTAGAGTCAGAAACCCAAAGTTCAATTCCTGTCTGTGCCTTTTTAGTGTCATAGGACTTTGAGGAAATAGCTTCATTCCACTTCATCCCTCAGTTTCCTCATCTTTGAAATGGAGAGAGATGAATCCATGTGCTTCGTATGCCACAGGACTGTTTTAAACACTTTGCATACCTGAAAATTCTCAATACATTACCAAATGGGACTCCCTTTTCTTTTTGTTGTAGAATTTTTCTTAAAAAAGCCCTTCTAAATTGTTCATGGAGTAAGGAACAGAATAATGTCCATATCTATGAAACAAGAAAAATTATAAAATTCACAACACAGTAAAATAATGAACTGGCCATAGTTGTCTTCACAGGGAGATATAGGCTCCCCTAGGATGTTAGTTAATGAAAAATCTGTTGTTAATATTTGAAAGAGATTACTTTAATCATCCACAGTGCAAAAACAAGTTGGATGAAAACCTATTTCTTGGATCATAATATATAATAGCTTTAGGGACAACCTGTTGTGTTAGTTTCTCTGTGTGTGTGTGTGTTTGTAAGATGGATATTGAACATGTACAGCAATCTGAACCCAGAATAAAAGACAAGGAGAAAAATAATCAGCATCACATTTAGGAAAATGTATAATGAGCCTAAGTCACTATTTAGGACAAAAAGACATGTCTTTAACACCAGGATTCTCCCTCACTGCTACAGGGTTTTGAATCATGACCAAAGGGCAATGTGGTGACCCGTAATGGATCTAAGTAGACTCCAGCATAGAAGCAGTGATTGCACAAATGAGAAATGCAACCCAGTTCTTTAATTTCCCACTAGGTGTTCTACTGGTATTGACTCTATCATCATCATGTCCACCCCTCCACTTTTCAGCTTCCTTTTATATGTTGTCTTCCCCCCCATTAGCACATGGACTGATCATGGAACAAGGATGAGAGATGATAAATGATTGGTGACTAAATCTCCTACCTAGATTACTATTTCAGGAAAGGCTGTCCATGTCTCACTTCACTCCCTACTCTCAAGCAATTTTGTACTAGCCACTTTCCCCTCTCGGTTTTGGAATCATAAAATATGATCATATCAACAAATCACCTCTTCAATGCTGCCACTGTTATTGGCTAGAGCATGTTAATTTTCTCTCCTGTGATCCCACTCACTGGGCAGCTAGGTGCTGCAGTAGGTAGAGTACCAGGCTTAGAGTCAAGAAGAGTCATCTTCCTGAGTTCAAATCTCACTTCAGACACTTACTAGCTGTGTGACCCTGGGCAAGTCACTTAGCCCTGTTTACCTCAGTTTCCTCATCTGTAAAATATTCTGGAGAAGGAAATGGCAAACCACACCAGTATCTTGGCCAAGAAAATCCCAAATGGAGTCATGAAAAGTCAGACATGACTGAAACAACTTAACAACAACAATGAAATCCCACTCACTTTTCACCTATCTTTCTGGACTAAAGTACCCATCCCTGGCTACCACTCCCATTTGTGTGTTATCTCCTCCATTAGGGTATTATAAGCTTCTTGAGCACAATTAACTACCTTTGCTTTTGCATCCATACATATCTGTCAGATTAGCATAATACTAGGAATAAATGTTTTTCTTTCCTTCATTCTTCTATACAGCTGGAGGAGAATATTTTGGTACCCCTTAAAACAAATTAAAAGAAGCAGGGGGAGGCCTCCAGGGTTCTGGGTAAATCCTTTAGGGGGAGGATTGATGGCAAGAAATGAACGAGAAGTGGAGGGAAGTGGGAACTGGATCAATGACTAGTGTACCCACATGGATGAGATCACACATTCATTGAAGCAAGTATGGTTGCTCTGAGGACAGATAGTGATACTCACTCAGTTTTGTCATGAAAGTAGCCAACAGTTTAGATGGCTGTAAGAGATACGGTGGTCCAATAGGACTTAGAAACTAATTGTGTAGGGGGAGGGGATGGAAGATGGAGACTAAAGAGTTAAAGATGACTCTAAGGTCATTGTTAATTCACTGCTCATAAATTCATATATTTCATATGGTTATAACTTTGCTGTCAGACTGCACCAAAGGGAAAATGTATGCTTTACAGTTATCTGGATCCTCTTTCAACTTGAAGGTCACAGATGACTTCTTAGCTACAATTAAATGGGAAATGGTGTCATTGAAGTAACATCTTTGCTCTTTATAATGCTCTTTTCCCATCAATGAATTCAGCTCTTGGAAGATTCTTAAATATATAGATTTGCTGATATGGGAGGATTTAAGAAACATTTTAACACAAACAAATATGTGTGTAAATATATATATATATATACATTTATATGTATATATTTATATACATTTATATACTTATATACACACACATTTACATATGCATAGAGAGAAAAAGCCATTGATGTCACTGGCCAAGACACAGCCAGAGGAGAAAATATTTGTATTTGCCTGTTGCTGGTGAAAAGTGTAATACTGGGAAGCTTAGTCCTCCATTCTCCCCAATTCCCTCCACCTCCAATTGACTTCTATGTTGCAGGTCCATTCTTCAGCTAATAGAACATGCCTAGAGGCTCTCCAATGACACATAGGAACCTTGAAGAGCTCATCCCTGAATAATTTCAGTTAAAATATCAATTCTTATACAACTGAATATAAATAACCAGGAAAAACCATACAGTGAGCCCAGTACTATGGGCGGCTTTGGAAGTTGGAGGGGCTGTGCTCTCGTTGTGTTGACCGATAATGTGTCTGAATGAACATATTCGTTTATTTAGCAAGTATTTATTTATAGGAACTTAGCATGTGACAAGCACTGAGTTAGGTGCTCGAACTAAAAAGACAAAAATCAGACAGTCCCTGCCCTGAAGGAACTGATATTCCTATGCAACTAATATGTACGGAATCAAAATCATGTGAGTCTAACAAACTCTTCATTATGAATGAGGTCCTCTCTTGATTATAGATTAAGGACAGATTCATCAGGATCAACCTTAGAGTCAGATTAATAACGACATCCATATATAGCTCATGCTCTAAGCATGTTTAGTAGAAATGCAAATAAGGACATAAATGTTGCCCTTGTTGGAGTTCAATAGTGAGTAATAAACTCAGAATCTGGATAGGGGACCACCTAGGTGGCACAGTGGATAAGAATGTCAGGCCGAGAGTCAGGAAGACTTGGGTTCAAATCTGGCCTCAGATACTGCCTAGCTGTGTGACCCTGGGCAAGTCACTTAACCCCATTTGCCTAGCCCTTGTCCTTCTGTCTTAGAGTGGTTATGAAGACAGAAAGTAAGGGTTTAAAAAAAGAAAGCGAACATGGATAAGGAGGTCCTAGCAGCCTGAGTGCATTGTGATTGCTGACACTGACAAGTTAAGGTTCTCCTTCCTTGTCTACTTGCCCTTTTGCCCGGTGACTGCTCTCCTTACTTCCTTCAGTGGCTGCTAGATGTTGCCACTTCCATACCTCCTGCTGCTTCTGCTGTACCCCCTTGCCACCGCACCTTTACCATCCTCACATTTCTCTGAGGGAGGCTTCAATTCACTTCTTTGTTGTTTTTCAGTCATTTTTCAGTCATGTCCAGCTCTCCATGACTCCGTTTGTGGTTTTCATGTTAAAGATACTGGAATGGTTTCCCATTGCCTTCTGCAGCTCCTTTTTACACTGATGAGGAAACTGAGGCAAATAGGGAGACGTGACAGCCTACCTGTCCTTTTCACTTCTTAACTGGCCCCATAAGGTAGAAATTCTTCTCTCTACTGCATTTATGATTACTCTTCCTTTGCTCTCTTCCCATCAGCAGTTTCATATACATTTTTTTCATTAAGCTATGGCCCAGAGTACTTTGAAAAATGCCATCTGTACTCTCATTTGATCAATGAATGTACCCACTTCCTCCTCCAAGGAGTGGAGGAGTTAAAGCTCCCTCACATGCCTGCTACACGAAGACTTTAAATATCTCAAACTCTTTTCAACATGTCACATTCGGTACTCTTAGGAGATCCCAACTCAAAGGGGACAAGGGCTCAAATTCTGGCCCTGCTACTTAGCACGGATGTGACTGTGGGCAGGTCATTGATTTTTCTCTCAGCCTCAGTTTTCCCATTTGTAAAACGTGTACTTGTAGAAGCTACCTCAGAGAGCTATTGGCAAGATCAGAACAAAGTATACATACTTATATACATATATGTGTATAGGTACATATATGTATATACACACAGGCTTATATGTAGACATATATCTATTTACATACACATACATTTACATATATATATACAAGTGCATTTGTATATATAGAGATAAGTTTATACATGGATGCAAAAATATATATGTAAATATCATTCATGTGTTTGGGATGTCCCGAAGGTGTTAATGTAGTTTTAAGCTACTAAAACTTTATATGTGCGTGTGTGTGTATATATATATATGTGCGTATGTATTTTATATACATATTTTTATGTGTGTATATGTTCCAAAAGTCTTAATGTACTTTTAAGCTATTAAAGCTTTAATGGTTCTAATAAGCTATTAAAACTTAAAACTTGGGGGCAGCTGGGTAGCTCAGTGGATTGAGAGCCAGGCCTAGAGACGGGAGGTCCTAGGTTCAAATCTGACCTCAGAGACTTCCCAGCTGTGTGACCCTGGGCAAGTCACTTGACCCCCATTGCCTACTCTTACCACTCTTCTGCCTTGGAGCCAATACAAAGTATTGACTCCAAGACGGAAGGTAAGGGTTTAAAAAAAACCCAACTTAAAACTGTACTAAGATAGGGGGGGAGCAGCTAAGTGGTTCACAGAAGTAAGAGCCAGGCCCAGAGACTCCTGGGTTCCAATCTGGCCTCAGACACTTCCCAGCTGTGTGACTCTGGGCAAGTCACTTGGCTCCCATTGCCTACCTTTACCACTCTTCTGCCTTGGAGCCAATACACAGTATTGATTCTAAGATGGAAGGGAAGGGTTAAAAAAACTGCACTAAGACTTTTGGAGCACCCTGTATGTATGAGCATTTACTAATTCAACAACATCCTTATGTGTAGCACTTGACGTTTTCCAAGATGCTTTTACCACAACAACCCTGCACAGTAGCTAGGAGAAGCCCCCGTTTTGTAAAAGGAGAAGTGGGACCTCAGAGACTTTACAATGTTTTGCCCAAGGCTAAATGGCTGCTTAATGGGTACAGTAGGGACCCCTTATCTGTGGTTTTGCTTTCTATATAGTTTTAGTTATCCATGGTCAATAGCAAGGTGCTAAGGTCTCCCAGTAAGTCCAGTGGGAGGCCCACCCATAGCAGCAGAGGTGTATCCCTAAGCAATGGTCTCTTTTTTTCACTTCTACCTTTTTCTACTTTCTCTTTCACTTTCACAAGACTTTTTTTGGGGGGAAGGGGGGGTACAAAATAGAAAGCTTCAGAGCACCAGAGGGGCAAGAGGAGGAAGAGAGTACATATATGTGGAGTCAGCAGCTGTTTATATATATCTGCATTTTTGGCCATTTCCAGTAGGACTTATCCTTCATGGATAGGGGGCCATACCATGATCAAATCTGGCCTCAGATACTTACTAGCTATGTGACCTTGGGTGAATCACCTAACCCCTATTTAACTCAATTCCTCTTGTAAAAAATGAGGAAATTCTGGAGAAGTAAATGGCAAACTACCTTGGATCTTTGCCAAGGAAACCCCAAACAGAGCCATGACTGAAAATGGTTGAACAACAAGAAATAGAATTAGAACTGAGGTCTCCTGATTCCAAGCCCAAACCTTTTTTTTCCCTCTCTGGTACCATGATGTTTTTGAGTAGCAGAATTCTAATGCAAATCAAAAGAAAGAAGAATTTTGTTTTAAAGGAAGGAAGGAGAGGAGGGAGGGAAGGAGGGAAGGAAAGAAGGAAGGAAGGAAGGAAGGAAGGAAGGAGGGAAGGAGGGAGGGAGGGAAGAAAGGAAGAAAGAAAGGAAGCAAGCAAGCTAGTTCCATTGACCTGACCAGTCTTTGGCTCAGTGTATCTGTCATTTGCCCTATCTTGATTCTGACTTGGACTACAAAACACAATATATTAAGACTGCATTTGGGAAGATTGGTTACATTGGGCAATATGAATGCCAATTTTCCATTTTTCCATGTTTTGCCCATTACAAGTCATGAATTATCCAACTGGAAGATATCATTAGACATTGAGTCAGTTTCCTTTGGGTCTGATGATAGATCAGGTTGGTCTGGGTTACTTATTGGTTTTTAGGCTATTTTGTTTTCCTGACTACATGGACAATATTTGCATAAAGAGTCTGGTTTTTATGGCGTTCCCTATTGGTTAACTAGCTTTGTGTGTTTTCTGCTATGTTTATGCCTTTGACCTCCATATTTCTTGAAATAGGTTTTGGTGGCCAACATTTTAACATGTCCTTCAGAGAGGTTTTGCTCCCTCGATCTGCAGAGAGACGAGCAGCATCTCTAATTGCTGAATACCAGTCAATAGGCAAACCTAATTCCTGCTGGATCCTACTGCTAAAGCTGAGAGAATTGGGGCCATTGAAAACAGCTATTAAAATCCTCATAAACAAAGTATAGGCTCAGGATTTGGAATTCAAGGGCACTGCACATAGAATACACAGCAGGCACAGCAGGTTCATAAATACCTCCCAAGGTGAGCTCTGCTTCTAACTGGGCATTGTTACAGAATTGCAGACTTGATCATTGCATCTGTAAAATCCCGTCTTGAAGGAACTTGACAGTTAATAAGACTCGTAGCCCTTGACTTCTTAACTTAGCATTCAAAGGCCTCTCCAATCTGGTGATACCCTGCTTTGCAATGCTCGGCTCACTCTACTTCCCACTAGGCTATTTCCTAATATTTCAGCAAAACTGAACTATACTCACTGTCACTTGTATATGTCAGAACTTCCCCCCGTTACACCTGTGTGTGAGACCTGCCCTATACGTGAAATGCTCTTCTTTCTCTACCTGTCTAAATATCCTGAAGACTATGGTGGAAGGTCCTCTCCTCCACAAAGCCTTCCAGGATTTCGCTAGTTACCAATATGGCTTCTCTCCTGGGACTTCTCTTGGTACTATGTTTCTAGTGTCTTTATGGTTTCATCATGTTCTTGTTTGTGTTCTAATTATTTATGTATTTATTATAAATGTATTTCGTGTAGGGCTTAATATTTATATCCATTTCAATGCCCATCACAGTGTGCTCTGACAAGAGTAAATGTGGAATCAGTGGGAACTGAATTCGATTAAATTGGACTATGCTAGATATAATCAAAAGAAAACTAGATTTATAGTCAGGGGACGTAAGTTCAAATCCTGACTGCACTATTTTGTAGTTGTGTGATCTTGCATGAGTCATGTCATTAGGACATGATTTAGTTTTCCCATCTATAAAATGAGGGAATTGGACTGGTGATCACTAAGGTCCCTTCTAATTCTAAGTTCCAGTGCAGGAGAGAGTGGTCTCCTACAAAATGGCTTATCAAACTTCAAATGACTGAGACGAAGGAATAAATGGATGGAGGGATGGATGAATGAAAAGCATTGGTTTAAAAAAAAAGCATTGTATCTGGAGATACAAAGAGAAAACTGGAGATATCTGCTGCTCTCAAGGAGCTCACAATCTAACTGAGGAGACAGCACATGTGGAAGGTCACAGCTCCAAGTCAGATGGAGAGGTTCTATGATCCTTAGGGTAGAATAACATGACAATAATTCATTTTACTTCATGTCACTGTTATAGATAAAACCGATCTGTTTTTGATGTTGAATCATCTGATGGTGCCAAAGTCTTTGATGGAGAGAATTTTTTCTGAGTTGTCAGTGGCTGTGGCTGCTGAAGAAATTGGGGCTGCAGTTTTCATAGAGGCATTTGACAAATTCCACCTCCATGGAATTTACCTGGATGCTTACCTGGATGATGGTCTCTTGGGCTAGAAATAGGGTTGGCAGTCTGGAGGTACTACTGTTCCCAAAGCTCTTTGGCTCAGGGTCCTGAGATGTCTCTAAAGGTCTGAGAGGAGATGGCTGGAGTGGTTGGACTTGTGTAAACACATATTACCTCTTGTCTCTCCCTCTAAGTACCTCACTATTTCATCTAGCCTAGACTTCCTGTTCCACAGTTGGCAGTTCGTCTGTAATTTGTGGGTATGGCTGGCTTCTTTTCCAAAGGAGTTGCCTCTCTGAAAGGCAGCTGATAGGAGATGTCAGACATTACTTCTGTTGGGGTTCCTTGCCCTCTTGTACTGCTGTCTTCAGATTCCTTGCAGTCTAAGAGAGGATCCAGTTAGATGATAGAGTAGCTGTTATAACATACCATCTCTCTTATGACATAGGAAGGCAGTAGAGTCCATTTGGAAAGAATGCTAAATTTGGAATTGCTAGCTGTGCATCATGGGCTAGTTACTTCCTCTCCCTAAGACTCAGGTTCTTCATATGTGAAATAAAGAGGTTGGGCTAGATGGTCTCTGAAGTCCCTCCCAGTGCTTGACCCAGGATCCTAGCTATGACCTTGGGCAAGTCACCTCCATAGGACTCAGTTTACTCACATGTAAAATGAGGGGATAGAACTAGATGACCTCCAAGATCCCATCCAGATCTAAGTCTATTATTCTATGTGTTTTAGATTGGTCAACCCAAAGGCTATCTTCTTCACTTCTAAAAGCCTAGGTCTATACAAGCCTCAAATTGCTGCTGTAGTTCCTATTCCTGTGTTGGCAAACCTATGACACATGTGCCAGAATGTGCCAGAGGGGGCTGCTCCCCTCCCCCTCTCCACATACCCCTGAGGACATTTCTCTCATCACCCACCCCTCTGCCCAGCAGCCCAATGGGAGCGCTTCCTCCTTCCCCTTCTGGGCAGGAGCTCAGCTCCTTCCTCTCTGCTGCAGATTGATCTACTTACAGTATTTTTCTCAATAATGGTCTTAATTCTTTTGCCACTTACTTAGCCTGTTTTAATTTCTATGATGGTTCCTTTTTTTCTCCTCTAGTCATTGTGTGTACTGGATGCCTTCCCAGAGGTAGCTAGGCCTAAAGAATTCGGTAGAATATGGGGTCAATCCTGCATTACTTGAAAAGGAAAGAAATCTATGTTGAGGTTTTCCAAACCAGAAAGATGGGGAGGGTAGGTAGAGAAAGGACATTTCAACATGCTATAACTGATAACCAAAACAACTTGGAAGCAGAGAATGAACCTAAAATTATCAACTTCCCTGGTCAGTCATTAATCTGCAAGAAATACCCTCTTGGGCCATTATCATTACTGTTTAATTAGATGTCCATTAAAAAGAAACATTTTTGCACACTGAGAGCAAGTAGAAAGACAGGACCAGAGCTTTGAGTCACTTAGAAAGGTAAATAGAAGGCCCACCCAGTAGCAGACTATTGCTGCATAGTTAAAAGAAAGATGTTCTTTGGAATGCCCCCTCCCGTTGTTCTGCTTCTTCTTTTCTTATCTTCCCCAACTTTACTTTCTTCCTCCTCTTCCTTCCCTTCTAATTCTTCCTCTTAGTCTTTTTTCTCCTCTATCCTCCTCCTCCTCTTTTCTTTTTCCTCTTCTTCCATCTCTCCCAGAAGCACAGTCATTTATTTTGGGGCTAGATTTTGTTGTTAGTATTTTGGCTCAATAAGGATCTATTGGTTCATAAACCCAGGATTAAGAAAACCACTTATATGATAGAACTGTATAATGGCTCCCATTAAGAACATACCCTTGTTAAACTGTTGCTGGCTCTAATGAGCACGGGTCTTCAGAAATGTCTGTGCTCTCATTTAAGCTATCATCACAGACTTAGCGTTCATCACTTGATCTTGAACATTCCACAAAAACAAATTCATCCGTCACATTATCCACCTCTATTTCCAAATGCCCAATGCTAAAGAAAGTGCCTGCTGCTTGCTTTCCTTAAATTAACAATGATAGATAAATGACATCAACCCAGAAATATCAGCCAAAGGGGACCTAGCCAGTGTGTTTGTCATGGATCACCTCATTAGTTTGTTTCCCAAATATGTTCACCAGAGTGCAAGGTAGTCACATGGCCAGCCATGGCGACAAAACAGCTGTGGAATTAATGCCAATAAGGCCACTGGGATTGCATGAGGACAAACCATGCTCTCCTTTAATCAGGTTCAATGGAACCTGAGAGATGCTCTGTCATCTGTGGGCTCATCCCAGGCTGCTGTTGCTTCTTAAAAGAAATGACTTAGGAGGTGAGGTTTACTGTTAAAAGTCGCATGTGCTTTTGGGAAGTAAATGTTTTCCATCTGTTTTGTAATGAGTACAAATGTGGGAGATGCAACTGTCCACGCTTCTGTAAAAACACACCCAGGAGTGAATACTTATTTTCTTTCCAAACAAAGAATTCCAGTAATTTTGTGGGATTTGGTCTATGCATGGACTCTTGTCCTAATCATTAAAGCTATTAATGAAGATGAAAATGAGCCCTGCACACATTTTTCATGTTGTTGTTTAAAAGCATATTTTAGCAAGACCATGCTCAGCTACTTGGAAGCATTTCAAAAGTTAGCCATGGCTGGGACATAAGTGAATTATGCCATTATGTGATAACAGGATGCAATTAGTGCTTTTTTGCCATAGCAAAATGTGCTGGCCATTATTTTCATGAAACATTTCTCTTTGTCATAATTGGTCAGGCGATCTTACATTTTATTAGGAATTCTCTTGCTCCCCAGAGTCCATTAATCATGGTACCCTTTGGATGTTCTGGACAAAGACAGCTATGTGGTCCCAAAGTCTGGAAGTTGATAAACCAAGATTCAGAAAAGAACCCTAAAAGAAGTTCTATTTTGAGTAATTGAGAAAAGAAGTTCTATTTTGAGTAATTGAGAAAAACAATAATAATCTCAAAGGTAGGGTCATGAGACATATCTCCCCCCTGGCAGGTGCAGAAGGACTCTGATAAAATGTTGCATATTTTGTTCCAAAGGAACACTGTGTACTTGTTTTTTTCAGTTGATTTTCTTTTTTAAGAAGGGAGGGTTCAATTCTGTGTGGGCGGATGGGGTTACATAGTCAGAAATGATTTATGATGTAAAAGCAGAAGGCATAATTTAAAGAGAAATGAAGATTTAATACCCCCCTCTCTCTATCTAGCTCCCTCCCTCTCTTATGCTGCCTAGAACAGTGGGAGATTCTGGGAAGAAAACATGGAAGAGATGGGTACAATAAAAGTCATTTTTTAGCAATTGCAAGGAGGTATAGGACAGATGGCCAAAGTTGGAGGAAGGAATGGCAGGTCTCTCCTTGTGGGGCCACCTACTGAGTCTACGCTCCCTGTTCCATCATGAGCTTGATATATTCTAAAGAAGTCAGAGGAAACAAGATAGTCAGCTGAGACCAAAAACAATGCTATGTGGTACATCTTCTTTCAAGTTCTCTTGGATTCAGGATCCATTCCCTGGGTCATGAGTTCCAGGCTCCTCTTGCCTCTTTATCTGGTGAATCTAGCTTTGAATGGACACTTCACTTTCAGTTCAGGTCCAAAGAACACAGATTTAGAGGCAGAAGGGAACTCAGAGGTCATAGGTAGTAAGTGGCAGAGAACTGAGAACCAGGCCTAGAGATGGAGGGGGTCCTAGGCTCAAATTTGGCTTCCAACACTAACTAGCTGTATGACTCAGTTTCTCCTAGGCAGAAGAGCAATAAGGGCTAGGCAGTGAGGGCTAAATGACTTGTCCAGTTACACAGCTATGAATTAATTGTCTGAGGCCAGATTTGAAGGCAGGACCTCTCATCCCCAGGCCTGTATCTCTCTCCACTGAGCCACTTAGCTGCTTGGCTTTTCACTCAGTTTTGAAATATGCTATTTGGTAGCTCTCAATCCACTAAGCCACCTAGATGGACTTGATAGCTTTTCTACTTCCTATTTGTATGACATCGGGAAAGTCCCCTCTTTTTTCTTCACTTTAGCTTCCTCCACTGTAAAAAATGAGGCCAGACTAGATAGTTTCTGATAGATTTCAGACATTACATTGGCAAATTAGCAAAACTTTGGCAGATCACCTCACCTATCCAGGTCTTCCCTTACTCATCCATAAAGTAAGTAGATTGGAGTAGATAACCTTTGAGTTCTAGATCTAGAGCCCCTTCTAGTTTTAGATCTAGAATCCCATGTGTGACATTGGGCAAGTCATTTTCTCCTCTGTAAAATGGAGAGTTGGACTAGATGACCTCTGAGGACCCTTCTACTTCTGGCACCTTATAGTTCTTTGTGTGTGAACAGTGAGGCTCGATTCATTCTTGTTAAGAGTGGATGGAACACACTGTCACACCAACTCATGGGGCTGCCTTTCATCTCCACTAAGGCACCCCTTTCTAAAGGAGGGCACATTCTACTTCGACAGGTTATGAGGCCAGAGCAAAGGGCAGCAGAGGGACTGATTTCTCCTTGGAAGGCTGAAGTTCTTCATCATTAATGGTTAAGTCAACTCTCTCTGGAGTCTCTCAAGCCTCTACTCAGTGATGACTACTCAGTCTATCAAACAAGCAGGAATGCCCCTCATGGAGACTTCACCTCAAGGAAGATGTATAAACCCATGACATGGCCAAAGTTAACTCTTTGTTGCATAGCCTACTTTATTTTGATCTATATACTTGTAGGCAGAAAACAAATGAGAGTTTGAGCCCCTAGAAATCCAAGAAAGGTCAGCTAGCCCTAAATGTTGGTTCATTTGTCTTCTGCTGCATGTTTATAAATCAGGAGAAAGGTTATCAGGCACTTAAGATGCTAAGTGGTAGAGTAATAGACAGAAAAACAGAAATAACAAATGATTACTGAACTTCTCAAAGGGACTTGAATAATTCTCTTTCAGCTGACATCCCAGTCACTGGCTTTATTCTTTTAGGGGTACCTTTGAAAAATTCACATGTGAGAGTAAATGCACTCATATATGGTAAAACAGATATCCATAGGTATATGTACACAAACATTTCTGAGTGCTTTGTAGGTCTGACTTAGGACTTTTCACAATTTTGGTGTCACCAGTCATTTCAAGACCAATCCTCAGGGCAACCCAAAGTCCAAGTGCCTCTACTTCTGGCCTCTATTGTTCAGTTTCTAGCTTTTGCCCAGGCTTTAATATTGGACAGAGTTAGCACATATTTTCATAGAATAAATTTAATGCTGGTCACGTGACTATATAGTCTATGTCTTATAGACTATATAGATTATAGAGGTCACATGACTATATAGTCCCACTCTCATAGAATCTGACAGAAACTGAGGCCCAGAGAACATTAGTGAATTGTCCAGGGGCCCATAGCTAGTAAACAACAGAGTTGGGATTTGAAACCAGGTCCAGCATTCCTTCACTGTTTTCCCTCATCTAGGCTATCTCAAACTGGAGCTCCCACTGCCTCTCTCCTCTTTCCCTTCACTTTTCTAGAATTTGTCCTTATATATTTCTGTTTTCCATGAGAAATTCCTAGCATGTCATCTCATCCTCTCTGTGTTTAAACATGTAAACAGTTGAACAGTTCGTGCAATCATTTAGTGAACAAATATTTATGAAGTGCTTATGATATCCTAGCATTTAGCTAGACATTGAGAACATAAAGATAAAAACAGAGTAGTCTCTGCCCTTGGGGAACTTATATTTTATTAGAGGGAAAGAACATCACAGAACCTCAAAATTTTAGATTTAGAAGGAATTTCAGTGGTCATCTAGTCCAAGACGTTGCAGAAAGGATTCTTTATTATAATATGTAAGACAAATGGTCCTCCACTCTGCCTAAAACCCTGCATAAAGGGTTTATGTATTAATTCCCTTCTCCATCCCCTTATTCTTTGCATCTTCTCTCTCCATTTTACCAAAAACATCTCTCTGTCTGTCTGTCTCTGTATCTCTCTGTGTCTTGTTTGTGAGTAGCCCCCATCCTCAGGCAGCTTGCATTCTAATGTAGACTTTTGTGGTTCATTCTTTTTGGTCCTGCCTATTCTTCATGTTCCCCATTTGGGATTTTCTTGGTAAAGATACTGGAGTGGTTTGTCATTTCCTTCTCCAGTTCATTTTACAAGTAAGGAAACTGAAGCTGGCAGGGTTAAGTGTCTGAGGCTGGATTTGAACTCAGGTAGAGGGCTCTTCCTGACTCCAGGCTTAGTACAATATAGTATAAATATAACTATATGCAGATTGATGTTCATAGAATAAATGCAAATGAAAATAAGTTAGGGAATGAATAAATACAAACAAAAAACAAGGTAGTTAGGGAGACACGTCTCTAGCAGTTGGGAAGATCATGTAAAGTTTTATGTCTGCCATACTTCTGTGTTGGAGAGAGTGATTTTCTGACACAGAAGTGAGGAGGAAGGACATTCTAGTCAATAGGAAATGGCATTGTGGGAGCAAGGAAATAGGTGAGCACAGTATATGAGGAGCAGGGAGAAGGCAAGTTTGGCTAAAATGCCAAAAATATAGGAGAGGAATTATGACTAAAGAAGTTGGGAAGATTGTTTGAAGCTACTTTGTGTAGGGTTTTAAAAACTCAATAAAGGCCATATCAGTTTACCCTGAGGCAATGGGGAGCCCTTGGAGTGGATCTAACAGGGAAGTGACTAGGACAGAGTTTTCCTTAAGAGGAATCACTTGACATCCTTGTTGAGACTGTACTTTGGTGGGGAGAGACTGCAGGGAGGGGAATCAGCTGGGGTGACAGCACAGGAGAATGGTGATGAGAGCTTATACAAACGTGGCAGCTTTGTGAGTGCAGAGGAGCTAGAAGTAAAAAATATTGGAAGGGCAGAAATGGAAAGTTGGATGAAAGACTGTTAGGGAAAGTAAGGAGTCTAGGATGGTTTTAGCCTGAGCATACCCATTTGGGAGGGGGGAAACTGATGGTGCAGTAGAAAGAAACAGGCATGTTTGGAAGAAGGGTGGATTTGGACAGAAGCATCAATTCTGTTTATAACACATTGGGTCTGAGATCTATCTGGGACATTGGGATTCAGGAGGTGATGTTCATCAAGGCCAACTGATTTGCATGAATCAAGAATAACTAGGTGTTTTCTTATCTTGAGAATCTGCTTCCTCTCAGCCACTTGATTTTGTCATTTTCTGTGTAAAAGGCATTTTCCCGGATAGAGAAGACAGACCCCCAAAAAGTATTAAGTTGTCTGTCTTCTCTCTGTTTTGGTTATCTTTCCATTCACCTCGATTAGCCAGTCATTATATCACTACTGGATCTCTCTTTCTCCTCTTTATGGTTTAAAAGATGTACCTATAAAGACAGAAAAAGCTATGCAAAGTAACTTCCAGGGGAGAGGACACACTACCATTTGGGGATG
Source organism: Gracilinanus agilis (assembly GCF_016433145.1). Classification (NCBI taxonomy): domain Eukaryota; kingdom Metazoa; phylum Chordata; class Mammalia; order Didelphimorphia; family Didelphidae; genus Gracilinanus; species Gracilinanus agilis. The sequence continues at coordinate 11,181,772 of NC_058136.1, read as the reverse complement.
GGAGAAGTGAGGGAAAACAGGATAGGTTTCCCGTGGAAGGTAGCACTTGATCTGACAGCTTTGAAGGAGGAAAGGGGTTCTCTGAAGTGGCAGAGGTACAGAGAGAATCTCTGCCAGGCATGAGGGGTAGATTGTACAAACGCATGAAGGTGGGAGATGGGAGATAAAATGTCAGCTAAGAAGAACCAATTTGTCAGAAATGTGGGATGAGGAAAGAAGGATCAAGTGCAGTAATCCTGGAAAGATAAGCAGGAAAGGCTTTCAAAGAAGAGGTTTTTTTTTTTTTTTAAATTATAGAGGCAAGAGGCTCTTGAGCAGAATGACAGAATTGCACTTTAGAATTTCAGTTTGGTTGTGGTATATGATAGTGATGGAATTCTATTGTGCTGTAAAGAATGAGAAACAGGATGATTTCAGAAAGAGCTGGGAAAACCTATGTGAACTGATGCCGAGTGAAATGAGCAGAACCAAGAGAACACTGTACCTAGGGGCAGCAATACTGTGGAACCATCAAATGTGATAGACTCAGCTACTTTCAGCAATACAATAATCCTGGACAATTCTGAGGGATTTAGGACAAAGAAGGCTCTCCATCTCCAGAGAAAGAACTGTTGGAGTAGGAATGCAGATGAGAACATGATTAATCACTTGTTTATTTGGGTTTATGTTTTAGGGTTTTGGTTTTATAAGACTATTCACTTACAAAAATGAACAATATAGAAATATGTTTTGCATGATAATATATGTATATTTTATATATATCTCTATATATCTCAGATGGAATTGCCTGCCAGCACAGGGAGGGGGAAAGGGAGGGAGGGGGGGAGCTAAGTTCAGACATATAACTTGGGAAAACTTGTGTGGAAATGTGTTATTTCATGTAATTGGTAAAAAATAAAATGAAAATATATTTAAGAAAAGAATTCCAATTTGGAAGCTGTTTGGAGGATAATTTGGAGAAGGGAGAAAATGGAGGTAGAGAAACTAATTAAGAGTCTATTTTCATATTTCAACAGAGAGATGATGAGGGCTTAAAATATGGTTGTTGTTGAAGTGGTGGCTGCAAGCAAGATACATTGTACAAGTAGAAGTGATCAAGCTTGGTAACAATGGGCGGGAGGAACGCGGGGGAGTGAGGAGTTAAGAAAGAGTGGGGGTGGGGAAGCAGCCAGGTGGTTCAGTGGATTGAGAGTGAGAGTTCAAATATGACTCCAGACACTTAGCAGTGTGACCCAGGACAAGTCACTTAACCCCCCATCCCCTAGCCCTTACTGCTCTTCTGTCTTGGAACCAATACACAGTATTGATCCCAAGATGTAAGGAAAGGATGTTTCTAAAAAAATTAAATATTAAAAAAGAAAAGAATGACTTCATTGGAAGGATGGTGGTGTTCTCTCCAGCAGCTGGGAAGATGGGAAGGGGGATGGTTTGGGAAGAGAAAGAGTGATTTCTGTTTTGGACATGCTGGTTTGTCCCTTCAGAGATGCCCATGAAGCAGTTCTTAAGGCAGGACTGGACTTTGGGAAGGAGCTGGGGCAGTTTACCTAGGTCTGATTAGGTCCTCGGTATCAAGATGACCCGTGAATCTTTGTGGCGGATGGGAACCCGAGAAACAATACACAAAACAGAGCCCGAGGGCTCAAGACAGAGCCATTGAATTGCTTAGGCTCTCAATCCACCAAATAAAGGACCCTTGTCCATAGACTCAGCTCTCTCGGACTTTCTGGCTGGGTGCTTCACTCCAAAAGGCTACCTCAGTTTTGGGTGCTGGCGAATATCAAGTCCACTTAAGAAGTGTTTTCTTCCCCAACTGGATCCCATAGCGTGGAAGGACATAATTTTCCCCCACCCCCACGACTTTAAAAGACAGTAAGCTTATGCCACGTATGGCAGTGATGGAAGCCGACCTGGAGGACTTGGTAGTAGTCAAAATGGGATTTTCTTTGAGCCACTCGGTCCAAGTAATCAAAAAGTCTCTCTTCTAAATCCATAAGGCAGGGCAAGGCAGGGCTAAACAAGCAATTTCCAAGCCCCTTCCCCCTCGGTGCTAGCTAGGCCCTCAGGTTTCCATCGGTGTATCTATTTTAATTCCGAGGGGCCCACTCGGCCCACACCTGGGAGCTCGAGGTAGATCGCTACAAAGTTATCTAGAGATGGGGTGATGGGGCCGGGCTGGCTCCCAACAACCAATCGAAAGTCCCCCAATTTCTGCAGCGAATGAATTGGGCGCCAATGTAAAGTATAAAAGGGCAGCGCCTGCCTGCCCGAAGTCTTTGCTGCCAGTCCGCCTCTTCACAAACCGAGTTTGCTCATCACTTCCCCGGCTTCCCCGCACCTCTGGCGCTAGAATGACCCACGATTAAGACTCCTCTATTACTGTAGAGGAGGCTCAGCCTTCTACCGAAGGCTTGAGGTTGAGGTCGGCCTGAGGCTGGCGCCACCCCGCAGGCGACTTCCAGTTTCTTCTGGGCGCCTGGGGAACCGCGCGCGCACTCGGTCCGGAGCCACGTGCAGAGTGCGGCTAGCGCTCGAACCAGCAAGCCGGAGGTACAGTACTGGGTTTTGGGCCCCGAGGGCCCCCTTTGGAGCCTGGCAGTTTGGAGTTCTCTCCTGAACGGCCCCAGAGGCCAAGCCGGGGACCGGTTTCTAATACTACCTGCCGGTCCGGCGGACCCCGGCTCCGGGTGTGTGTGGTCATGTGGACCTGGCAGCGGCGGGCGGCGGCGGGCGGGCGGGGCTGTGGGGGAGTGGGGAGTGGGGAGTAGACTAGGTTTTGGGTGCTGGGGCCAGGATTCCAGCAGGGCCACGTGCGCCGTCTCTTCCCTGAACGCCCTCTCCCACCTTGACCCCGGAATTTTTTCCCTTTTACTTTGCTCGTCTCCTCCCTGGGCTAAGTCCGTCCCGGGTCCCTAGCCGCTAGCGTGGGGAACCCGGGGTGGGGCGGGGGAGCCCAAAGCTTCTCCTGTTGAGCAAGCTGGAAATCTTCCCTCAGCTAATGAGACCTCCAAATTAAAAATGGGCTATCTCTTAAAAGGAAGCTGAGGGGAGGGGAGTGGCCCTTTACCGTCCGCCTGAGTACCTGAATCTCCAGCAGCCTCCATTTCAGGTAGGTAGACTTGGCCCGGGCTGCCGGGCTGGCCCACCTGGGGCGGGGAGAAAGCTGCCTCTTCTTGGGGTCTACAGCAGTCTAGAAAAAAGAGCGCCCCGATTCCGTTCCACTTTCCCTAGGCTCCTTGGGGTTTGGGGTTCCTGGACCTTTAAGAAAAAACCCTGGAGTTGGAATGAGTGAATGTAATGAATACCCCATTTCCACATCTCCCAGCGAGCTCCCTCCGGACTGCTGCTTGGCTCGCGGTGGGTGGGGGCATGGGGGGGGGGGATCTGCGTCTGGGGCTCAGCGCTATAGGAAACAAGCCGTTGCTCTTTTGGGGTTTGGGGAAAGAGGGCATTTGGAGAGGGGAACTGCACTGCTTTTGTGGAGTCAGACTCAGGGCCGAAAGGAAACTTTACACCTGGTCCAGCAGTTAACCCCGAGGCGTTGTGAACTGGGATGGGTGTGGGGAAATGACATCTTTATTAACACTAACTTCTAACAAAACTTGAGCCATTTAAGTTAAGGGAAAAAAAATTATTTTACAAAGGGTCCCTGGTGTGGGACTGGAGAGCCCAGGCTTTGCACCATTAAGTCTAAGGCATTTTTTTTTTTTTTTAAATCCTGGGACTCCATTCTAGGGCCACAACCAGTAGGCAATGGGACACACAGTCGCTCAGGGTCACCCAGCTGGGAAGTGTCTGAGCCCGGACTTGAAAGGGGTCAAAAACCATAGAACAGAAGAAGTGTATTTGTGCTTGGGGTAGTAGCACCCTCACTTCGCTAGGGCGGTAGTAGAAGGTCACAGCCAATGTGGGGTCAAGGCGCGGGGCTGGTTAAGTTTATTCTTGTCCTTTAGTGTATTTTTCTGTGGTTAGTCACTTGAGGATTGCCTTTATTGGCCGGATATTTCTAAGGAGGTGGAGTTCCCTTCTTCAAAAAGTTATTTTCGGGGCAACTGGGTGGCTCAGTGGATGGAGAGCCAGGCCTAGAGATGGGTGGTCCTGGGTTCAAATGTGACCTCAGACACTTCCTAGCTGTGTGACCCTGGGCAAGTCACTTAACCCTCATTGAGCTCTCATTGATCTGCCTTGGAACCAATACACACAATATTGATTCTAAGACAAGTAAAGGTTTAAAAAAAAGGTTCATTTTTGTTCATCCTTAGTCATCAGGGATAGGAGGGAAAATAAATTACAAAGTGTACTTTTCCTCTCTTAGTCTGAGGGGGCAGTGGTTATTTATCTGGGGAGCACCAAACTCACAGCAGTGCCCAGGTTTATCCCAAGGTCATGCCTGGGGTGAAAGGACCTCAGGCCATGTAGTACAGAAGTTCTTAACCTCTGGTACATTTATTTTTATTTCTATTTCATTTTATTTAAAACCCCTTCCTTTGAGTCTCAGACTCCATTGACTTTAAGGCAGAAAAATGGTAAAGGCTAGGCAGTTGGGTCTTAGTGACTTGGCCAAGGGTCATACAGCCAAGGCAGTGTCTGAAGCCAGATTTTGTACGAACTTAAAATATATATGAAATACATATCTAGCTGCATTTTCCTATAATTGGTTTACTGTGTAATCTATGTGTTATTTATACATAAATGTATATTTTAACATTTTTATAAAGAATATGAGAAAGAATTTTACATCCAAATTAACTTTTTTTATGATTTTACATTGTTAAAGAACATTATTTTGAGAGGGTCCTATATAGACTTCAGACTGTCATAGGGGTTTGTGACAAAAACTATTGAAAAAACCCTTATCTAGTCCAGTTTGAGGCCAAGAGAAGGGGATACAAATTGCTGAGAGTACACTAATATATAGATATAGTAAATAGTAGAAGCAGAATTTGAACCCAAGATGTCAAAGTCCTGTTTAAAACCTTTGTGACTTCCTCTCTTGGAGCCTCAGATTCTTAGTCTTTCAAACGAAGGGGATTAATTAATGTAGGTGATCTCAAAAATGCCTTCCTTTAAGGGTCTGGCATTCTATGATCATATGAGAACTTCTGGGGCAGTGAGAGTTTATAATCCTGAAATATCTAAGACTTGGTGTCTTCTCTCTTCCCAACATGAAAAGCCTTTGCTTCAGCACTATCATTAGAAACAAATGTATTTGGACAGTAGTTTTACTAATTAAGAGGCAACGTGGGTTGCCTCTTATTGATTGAGCTGGCTTTTGAGGCCGGCAGTCTTGAGTTCAAGTATGGTCCTTCTGCCATATAAACTGGCTATCCAGATTATTTCTTGTTTCCAGGGCTCAGGGTAGCCTAGTCTGCCTGCAAGTGGCAGAGATGGCTGCCCTCTATTGGGATGGGGGTGTGTCCTAACCCTCTTAATTATCAGTAAGATCACAAGCTGAGCCTTGAGTCCCTTTAGAAGTAGCCCCCTCCCCAAGGGTTCTGCAGCTGATTCTTGTAACATGAGTGAGGGGATCCCATCAGAGCAGGTTCCCAATTGCCTTAGTGTGCTGGTCAGGCTCCTTCACACTATTTTAACACTTGACCAGACATGATGGTGAAGGTGCTAGAGTGCCAGGCCAGAATTAGGAAAATTCATCTAATTGAGTTTGAATCCAGCCTCAGACCCTGACTAGCTGTGTGACCCTGGGCAAGTCATTTAACCCTGCTTGCCTCAGTTTCTTCATCTGTAAAAAGAGCTGGAGAAGCTTTGCTAGATGGGATCAGGAAGTCAGACACAACTTAAAATGGCTGAACAAAAGCAAGAAAGCACAATAATCCATAAAACTATTCACCAGTTATTCCAAGTGCCATAGGTGCAAAGATTTCAATTTTCTTCAAGGGCAAAAACTTGCCTTTCTATGGCCTTTATGGTCTCCATCCTACCTAGGACTTAGAGAAACAGCCTAGTATAGTGGAATGAGGCCTGGATTTGGGGTTGAACTTGAATTCAGGTCCTGACTCTGGGATTTATTAGATATATTTTGCTGCCTAAATTACTGAACTTGGTTTTCTTGTCTATAAAATGGACACAGTTGCCCATCTCATGAGTGGCTTTATAGACACTACAATAAAAATCAATATAAAACTGTGAATCATTTCCCTTATAGACAGATTAGATTGGCTTTCTATGTTTTCTACATGGGGAGGTGGAATAATGTGAAGGAAAGATCCTAGATTTCTAGTGAGATGACCAAGATTCAAATCCTGGCTCTGTCACTAATTACCTTTATGACTGAGTCACTTCTCCCTGGGCCTCAGTTCCATTACCTGCAAAATGAGAGGGTTGGTGCTCTGAGGTCCCAGCTAACTAGAGAGCTAGGACCCTGTACTCATGAGAACAGATGTGATGATTTGTGCTCTCTCCAGAGGCTTTAGCACATCTGTGGTCATTGCTTTGAAGTGTTTTAGCTGGCACAGAGTATCAGAGTTAGGGTAATGCTAAGCTCCCTTGAGAAGACCCCCTTGCAGGGAATGCCTGGAAAGTTCTATAATTCCATTGTTGATATTTGGTTAATCCAGTATTTGCAAAAGCCTCTTTTGTCTCCTATGATCTTTGTCTCATCTGTTGTACAATTTAGCACCATAAATTTAAAAAATAAGATCTGGTTCACTTGAACTTTTTCTAGATCAGGCTAGAACCATATAGCAAGAATATTAGAATTGATCTCAGCATAAGCTGTTTTATAAATTAGGGAAAAGGATTTTTGTGTGTGTATGTCTTTAACTCTATATCAGTCTTTCCACAGACAGTGACCATGTGGCCCGGATCTTCTCAATAGACTAAAGTAGGTATGATTTAAGTATTTGCTTAGGCTCTAGGGGTGGG
>NC_058136.1:11168924-11174850 GCF_016433145.1 Gracilinanus agilis | reverse complement strand
GTGGAGAGAGAGAGAGAGAGAGAGAGAGAGAGAGAGAGAGAGAGAGAGAGAGAGTGTGTGAGTGAGTGAGTGTGTGTGTGTGTGTGTGGGAGAGAGAGAGAGACTTGAGTGTGTGAGTGCGAGAGCGCTAGTGAGCCTTGGAAGGGAAGCCACAGGTAGAGGGAATAGTGAGGGATCTGGTCTTCTAAATCTGAATGGCAGCTTGCCTGAAGATTTCTAGATGAGGGAAGGAGTGTATAAAGGGCATATATTCTGTGAAATATGTGGGGGGAAGGATGGGTTATATAGACAGATTTTGAAGGGCTTTTCTTTTTAAAAATTTTTACTTGAATATTTTTTACTTTTTAATTTTAAGATTTTTTCTAGTTATAGATAATACCAGTTTTCAACATATGTTTTCCAAAATTATTAGATCCATTTTGTCTCCCTTACTCCCCTGTCCCAAAGATAAACAATTTGATCTGGGTTATATAGTTATATATGTATTATCTTGAAAACATTTCTTTTATTGTTCATTGTTGTGAGAGAATATTCATTTTATAAAACCCAAAACCCCAAAATAAAAACCCAAATAAACTAAAATAAAAAATAGGATGTTTTAATCTGCTTTCCAACTCTAACTAATTCTCTGGAGGTGGGGATAGCATTCTTTGTCATATAAGTCCTTCAGGATTGTCCTGAATCATTGTATAGCTGAGACTAGCTAAGTTTATAACAGGTGATCATCATATAGTATTGCTGTTGCTGTGTACATTGTTTTTCTGGTTCTGCTTATTTTGCTGTGGATCAGTTCATGCAGATCTTTCCAGCTTTTTCTAAAATCTCCCTGCTTACAACACAATAGTATTCCATCACATTCTACAATTTGTTTAGCCATTCCCAAACTGAAGGACATCCCCTCGCTTTCCAATTCTTTGCCACCACAAAAAGAGCTACTATAAATAAAGTCCTTTCCCCCTTTTTATGATCTCTTTAGGATACAGACCCAGTAATGGTACTACAGGATAAAAGGGTATGCACTGATTTATAACCAGTTGGGAATAGTTCCAAATTGCCCTGCAAAATGATTGTATTAGCTTATAGCACCACCAATGATATAGTAGTGTTTCAATTTTGCCATACCCCTCACAACATTTATTACTTTCCTTTGTTGTATTGGCCAATTTTGATAGGTATGAGGTGATACCTCGGACTTGTTTTAATTTGCATTTCTCTAATTGAGTGGTTCAGACTTTTTTTTTAATGATTATTGATAGCTAAGCTACATATCCTTTGGCCATTCTTCAGTTGGGGATTGGCTTGTATTATAAATTTGACTTCGTTCTCTATAAATCTGAGAAATTACCAGAGAAATTTGCTTATAAATCTTTTCCCAGTTAGTATAATCAAAATTATTCATTTTACATCTTCATAATGCTCTTTTGTTCATAAATTCATCCCTTTTCCATAGCTATTCTGTTGCTCTCATTTACTTAGTTTTACTGTTTATGTCTAAATCATACCTATTTTGACCTTACCTTGGTATAGGGTGTGAGATACTTGTTTAGACCTAGTTTCTGCCATTTCTACTTTTCCTAGCAGTTTTTATATCATTGATAGCTTTGACTTTATTGTTTCCCCTCTAACCTTGACTTAATGTTGGTTTTGTTTGTACAGAACCTTTTAAACTTAATAGAATCAAAATTATTAATTTTACATCTTATTATGTTAATCTCTTGTTTGGTTATACATTCATCCCTTCTATAGCTCTGACAGGTAAACTATTCTGTTTCCTTCATTTACTTACGTTATCGCCCTTTATGTCTAAAGTCATATACTGACCTTGTCTATCCCTAGTTTCTTCCATACTGTTTGCTAGCTTTTCCATGAGTTTTTCTTATCCCCAAATCTGGTATCTTTGAACTTATCAAATACTAGATTGCTCCGGTCATTTACCCCTGATCTATTCCATTGATGGACCACTCTATTTTTTATCCAGTACCAGATTGTTTTGGTGATTGCTGCTTTATATATTGAGATCTGGTACTGTTAAGTCACCTTCATTCACTTTCCTTCATATTCTTCATCTTTTCTTCTTCCAGATTTTTTTGGTAGTTTTGTGTATAGTGCTGAGTAAGTAAATTAATTTAGGTAGTAGTTTGGCCTACACTTGAGCAATGTATTTTTCCGATTGTTTAGATCTGACTGTGTGTGAAAAGTGTTTTGTAATCACGTTCATAGAATTCCTATGTTTGTCTTTGCAAGTATATGCCCAGGTATTTTACATTATTTAGAGTGATTTTAAATGGAGTTTCTCTTTCTAACTCTTGTGGCTGGACTTGGTTGGCAATATATAGAAATGCTGATATTTTATGCCAATTTATTTTGTATCTTGCAACTTTGCTAAAGTTTTTAATTATTTCAACGAGCTTGCTGTAAGTATACCAAAACAAAAGAACTTCTTTTGGGGGAGAAGCCAGGTAGCTGCATTCCTAAGAAGAAACTTTGTTTTGTTATAAAATCAAAGGGGTGCTTGGTGGTTAAACAGGGATAATTTTGATCACAGATTTTATATAAAGATGCTGCTACATGGCTTGGAATCATGCTCTCCTGCATAGCCCTTCTACCAAACCAAAACTAAGCTTTTTTTTTTTCAAAGAAGTAAATTCTGAAGTGGTAGTACAGGTAAAAGAGGAGCTTCAAAGATGAGAGCAATGAATTCTATCTCTTGATGAAGAATGTGGAACCCTTTCTTTGGGGCATGACCATGCTACAAATAAAACCTGTTTGCCTGACAAGTGGTTTCTAAGTTCACTGGCACCAAGAATAATTTTAGTTTGCTGAAAGCTTTTTTCTTATGGTGACCATAAGGGATCTTCAGAATACAAATCACACCATATCTCCTCTTATGGTTTCAACTGTTCCTGACCTTTTTGGTTAAGCCTTCAGAAAGAGAGTAGCAGAATTAAAGTTTTTTTTCTCAACATGTTTTAAGAAGACTTGAACTAAAAAAGTCCAGAATTATCTAGTCTGAGGCATATTTCTTCTCTAGTTTTTAGAGTTTTTTTGCATTTCCCAAGTGAAATTCATTGTGTTCATTCTCAGAGTTCTAGACTTAGAGCTACTAGGAGCTACTAGAGCAAGTCCAAGACACCTGGTACTGGGGTAAAGGGAGGATGGAATCCTTGAGGAATCGTTTCCAGAAACTTAGAATCTCCATCAGTGGGTTTTTGAGAGAACTCTTAAGGTAGAAAAAAATTAATGAAATCTGTTTTGGGGTCATCTTTTTTTGGTTGGGGAAGCTATTGATGATTTTGGATACTCAACATTTTAAGGAAAGGCCCATTTATATTAATAGGAATGGGTTTTGAATTTTGTCAGAGGCCTTTTTTTCCCTTGCATCTATTGAGATAATCAAGTGATTTCTGTTAGTGTGGTCAATTATGCAGATGGTTTTCCTAAAATTACTAGCCCTGCATTCCTGGTATAAATCCCACCTAGTCAGAGTGAATAATTCTTGTGATATATTGATATAGTCTTGCTACTATTTTATTTAAACTTTTTGAATCTATATTCATTAAGTAAATTGATGTACAATATTTCCCTGTTTTTGCTCTTCTCCTAGCTTAGGTATCGGCATCATATTTGTGTTAAGGAAAGAATTTGGTAGGACTCCTTTCCTTATTTTCCCAAATGGTTTATATAGTATTGGGTTTAATTGTTTATTAAATGTTTGATAGCATTTGCTTGTGAAGCCATCTGGACCTGGGGATTTTTTCCTTGGGAGTTTATTGATGGCTTGTTCAATTTCGTTTTCTGAGATGGGATTATTTAACTATTCAATTTCCTCTTCGGTTAGTTTACACACCTTATATTTTTGTCAATATGTGTTTCATATAGATTGTCAGATTTAATGGCATGTAATTGGACAAAAAAGTTTTTCAACCTTTTTATTTAAATTTATTTAATTTAGAATATCAAAATAGTTCTTAATGATTGCTTTAATTGTTATTAAATTGATGATGAATTTACCCTTTTCATTTTTGATACTGGGAATTTGATTTTCTTTTTTTACATCAAATTAAAGTGTCCTACCTATATTTACTTTTTTCAATAAAACTCCTAGTCTGATTCATTAGTTCAATGATTTTCTTCCTTTTAATTTTGTTAATTTCTCCTTTGTTTTTCATAATTTCCAATTTAGACTTTAATTGGGGATTTTTAATTTGTTCTAGTTTTTTTTAGTTGTACACACAATTTGTTAAGCCTTTTCTTCATTTTATTGATGTGTTATATTTTCCCAAGTACTGCTTTGTTATCTTGTAAATTTTGATATGTTGTCTGCTTGTCATTCCCTTTAATGAAATTATTGTTTCTATAATATCTTCTTTGACCTGCCCCTTTTTTTAGCATTGGATTATTTAGTTATCAGTTAATTTTTGAGTTGTCTTTCCGTGGTTCCTTATTGATAATAATTTTATTGCGTTACCATCTAAAAAGGATACATTTATTATTTCTGCTTTTTTGCATTTGGTTGAAGTTTTTATGCCCTAATGCAGTGATGGCAAACCTTTTAGAGACAGAGTGCCAGGCCCCACACCACCCCTGACCAAGTGACATGCTCCCTCACCCCCGAAACTGAGTGCTCTGTCCTCTTACCCCAGACAGACTGAGGGAAGAAGCGCTCCCATTGGGTTGCTGGGTAAAGGGGTGGGGAAAGTGAGGACAGTCTTAGGCTCATGGAGAGGAAGAGGGGAACATCCACCTCAAGTCTCTCTCTCTGGCTTTCTAGTAATGAACTCTGGAAAGTGACTAAGCATGTCCACAGAGAGGGCTCTGTGCCCTTTTTGGCACGTGTATCATAGGTTTGCCATCACAAGCCTAATGCATGGTTAATTTTTGTGTAGGACCTATGTATAGCTGAAAAGATGATATATTCTATTCCTATTCATTTTTTCTCCAGAGATCTTTTAGTTATAACTTTACTAAAATTTCATTTCTTCTTTTTTGTTTATTTTTTGGTTAGATTTATCTAGTTTTGAGAAGGGAATTTCTCCTTTAAAAGATGTGGAGACTACACCATTTGGTGTATCTATGTTTAGTATTGATATTACTTAGTACCTTTTAACAAGATGTAATTTCCTTCCTTATCTCTTCTAATCAAATCTATTTTTGCTTTAGCTTAGAGATTTTGATCACTGCTCCTCCTTTTTTTAACTTAAGATGATGCTCAATAAATTCTGTTCCAGTCCCTTACCTTTACACTGTCTCTGCCTCAAATGAGTTTTTTGTAAACATAGTAGGATTGTGGTTTTTAATTTGCTCTTTATCTGCTTCTGTTTTTATTGAGTTCATCCATTTACATTCACAGATATTCCCCCCTTTGATCCTACTCTTTTTTTCTTTCACTGTCCCTCCTCACCAGTGTTTTGTTTTTTTCCCCACTCCCTACTTCCCCCTTCCTCCTTTTTCCATCCTCTCTTTCTTTCCTTTGTCTTATTCTCCTTCTCTTCAGGGTAAGGTAGGATTCTGTACCCCATTGAGTTACGGTGGTTATTCCCTCTGTGAGCCAGTTATGATGAGAGTAAGGTTTAAAGCATTGCCTGTCAGCACTCTCATCTTCCCCTCCATTGTAATAGTTTTTAATGCCTCTAGGTGAGAATAATTTACTCCATTACATCTCCCTTTTTCTCAATGAAATCCTTTTTTTCCTCCCTTGATTTTTTTGCATGTCATCTTCTAGTCAGCTTAGTTCCACACCCTCTGTTTACATTCCTTCTAATTGCTCTAATACTAATAAAAAGTATTTAAAATTACAAATATCCTCTTTCCATATTGAAATAGTTTGACCGTATTATTTATTTATTTATTTATTTATTTTTAACATTTATTAATATTCATTTTTGACATGGTTACATGATTCATGCTCCACCTTTCCCCTTCAACC